>NC_060193.1:46680745-46980745 GCF_021184085.1 Oncorhynchus gorbuscha
TCCCCCCGTGTGGTTCTGGGATTTTTGCTCACCGTTCTGGTGATAATTTTGACCCCACGGGGTGAGATCTTGCGTGGAGCCCCAGATCGAGGGAGATTATCAGTGGTCTTGTATGTCTTCTATTTCCTAATAATTGCTCCCACGGTTTATTTCTTCAAACCTAGCTGCTTACCTATTGCAGATTCAGTCTTCCCAGCCTGGTGCAGGTCTACAATTTTGTTGATGGTGTCCTTTGACAGCTCTTTGGTCTTGGCCATAGTGGAGTTTGGAGTGTGACTGTTTGAGGTTGTGGACTGGTGTCTTTTATACTGATAACAAGTTCAAACAGGTGCCATTAATACAGGTAATGAGTGGAGGACAGAGGAGCCTCTTAAAGAAGAAGTTACAGGTCAGTGAGAGCCAGAAATCTTGCTTGTTTGTAGGAGACCAAATACTTATTTTCCACCATAACACCTGGGGGTGGCCCGTCAGGAAGTCCAGGATCCAGTTGCAGAGGGAGGTGTTTAGTCCCAGGGTCCTTAGCTTAGCGATGAGCTTTAAGGGCACTATGGTGTTGAACGCTGAGCTGTAGTTAATGAATGACATTCTCACGTAGGTGTTCCTTTTGTCAAGGTGTGAAAGGGCAGTGTGGAGTGCAATAGATATTGCATAATCTGTGAATCTGTTTGCGTGGTATGCAAATTGGAGTGGGTGTAGGGTTTCTGGGATAATGATGTTGATGTGAGCCATGACCAGCCTTTCAAAGCATTTTATGGCTACAGACGTGAGTGCCATGGGTCAGTAGTAATTTAGGCAGGTTACCTTAGTGTTCTTGGAAACAGGGACTATGATTGTCTGCTTGAAACATGTTGGCATTACAGACTCAGACAGGAAGAGGTTCAAAATGTCAGTGAGGACACTTGCCAGTTGGTCAGCGTATGCTTGGAGTACACATCCTGGTAATCCGTCTGACCCTGCAGCCTTGTGCATGTTGAACAGTTTCAGGGTCTTACTCACAACGGCTGCGGAGAGCATGATCACACAGTCGTCTGGAACAGCTGATGCTCTCATGCATGTTTCAGTGTTAATTGCCTCGCAGCGAGTATAGAAGTTATTTAGCACGTCTGGTATGCTCGTGTAACTAGGCAGCTCTCGGCTGTGCTTCCCTTTGCAGTCTGTAATGATTAGCAAGCCCTTTAAGTTTCCCTGCATTAAAGTCCCCGGCCACTAGGAGCGCCGCCTCTGGATGAGCGTTTTCCTGTTTGCTTATGGTGGTATATAGGTCATTGAGCATGGTTTTAGTGCCAGCATCGGTCTGTGGTGGTATGTAGACAGCTACGAAAATACTGATGAAAATTCTCTAGGTAGATAGTGTGGTCTACAGCTTATCATGAGTTACTCTACCTCAGGCGAGCAAAACCTTGCGACTTCCTTAGATATCATGCAACAGCTGTTGTTCACATATATGCATAGGCCCCCGCCCCGTGTCTTACCAGAGGGTGCTGTTCTGTCCTGCCAATAGATTGTATAACCCGCCAGCTGTATGTTCTTAATGTCGTCGTTCAGTCACGACTCGGTGAAACATAAGATATTACAGTTTTTAATGTCCCGGTAGGATTTATGTGCTTTCAGCTCATCCCATTTATTTTCCAGCGATTGAACATTAGCTAGCAGGATAGAAGGCAAGGGCAGATTAGCCACTCGTCGCCTGATCCTCGCAAGGCACCGTGATCTTTTTCCACAAAATCTCAGTTTCCTTCTCCAGCGAATCACAGGGATCTGGGCCTGGTCGGGTGTCTGTAGTAGTATATCCCTCCCATCCGACTCATTGAAGAAGAACTCTTCTTCCAGTTTGAGGTGAGTAATCGCAGTTCGGATGTGATATAGATTCTACAATTGTCTGGAACTCTATGAAGGATGCGACACCATTATTCCATGCGAAATTCCATCATTTGGTATTTTGTTGATGGGTTGTAAAACGCTGTCTAAGGTGCCGCTCCAGAATCTCCCACAAGTGTTCAATTGGGTTGAGATCTGGTTACTTGGACAGCCATGGAATATGGTTTACATCGTTTACATGCTCATCAAAACATTTAGTGACCACTCATGCCCTGTGGATGGTGGCATTGCCCAGCATTTTTATACATGACCTTAAGCATGATGGCATGTTAATTGCTTAATTCACTTAGGGACTACACCTTTGTGGAAGCACCTGCTTTCAATAGGATTTGTGTCCCTCATCTACTCACATGTTTCCATTATTTTGGCAGTTACCAGTATAACATTAATATATATACAGTAACAAAAGCTTGACATGTAAACATTGGATATTTCCTCAGTCACAAAGATGACCTTGAAGAATGATAAATACATTTTTTTCCCATTGAGGATAAAGGTTTGTGTCATGGTGGTAAAAACAGAGGACAAAGGTGGAGGTATCAGGTGAAGGATAAGGCCATCATTAAAAATATATATTTTGAAGTTAGTTGGTTGCTAGGTTATCATTTGAAGTTAGTTGGTTGCTAGGTTATCATTTTGAAGTTAGTTGCTAGGTGCTAAAAGTTAAAGAAATATGAGAAATATATTTTAATATTTTAACCATACCGTCTAAACTTTCATATAAATCCCATATGTTGTCCCCCTTCCTTCCTTCCTTCCTTTCTTCCTTCCTTCCTTCCTTCCTTCCTTCCTTCCTTCCTTCCTTCCTTCCTTCCTTCCTTCCTTCCTTCCTTCCTTCCTTTTTCCTTCCTTCCTTCCTTCCTTCCTTCCTTCCTTCCTTCCTTCCTTCCTTCCTTCCTTCCTTCCTTCCTTCCTTCCTTCCTTCCTTCCTTCCTTACTTACTTACTTACTTACTTACTTACTTACTTACTTCGTTCCTTCCTTCCTTCCTCCCTCCCTTCCTTCCTTCCTTCCTTCCTTCCTTCCTTCCTTCCTTCCTTCCTTCCTTCCTTCCTTCTTCCTTCCTTCCTCTATCTCTCCCTCTATGTTTCTGCCTCATCTCTCTTGATCTCTCTTATGACCTCTCTAGGGAAGGTCATAGACGTGTTTGGGCATAGAGGGATCACGGTATTAAAACACAGTCATTAATCCTGAACCAGGATGGAGCTGGATAGAGTTGATTATGTTCACAGCAAGGACATTCTTTCCTTATACTAAATAGACTTCCAGTACAGTGTTTACAAGAGCATTCAGCTGTTTACTGTTCATACAAGAGTGTTTTACACCATTACATGCCATAGACAGAAAATGATATCTGCATTAGCATAAAGAGCAGAGCAGCAAGGAGGGCTTTCTTCAATGTGTGAACCAACTCCCTCATAGGATAAAAATAAACAGGTAAAGGTTTTGCGGCCAGGCGTAAAATAGAAGAGAGAGAGAGAGAGAGAGAGAGAGAGAGAGAGAGAGAGAGAGAGAGAGAGACCATAGCAGAGTCATATTCAGGTGCATGTGCACACATAGTGTAGTTAGACAGGCAGAAACACAGAGACCCAGTTGGTTGGGTTGAGTGGGAACAAGTGTGAAGCCATGCACCATGGGTATAGAACGCTGACAGACTGCGTTGCCGGGTGGTGTTTGTGTTTCCACATGTCCCCAGGAGATCTGTGTTTCAACAGCTAACCTTTTGTTTGCACACCAAACAAGATATCATGTCAATAGAAACACAATGGTCGTCTATTTTCTCTGGTTTATAACTATGGACTTTTGAACCATACAGTATAAAATGATGCAGAGACAACGCTTTTGACATGGAATTTACTTTGATTAAAACATCTCTATACAGAGTATGTCAGTTCACAAAAGGGTGAATTGGAAAGCATAAACACAGTAATACATGCAAATAAACCACTGTGACATAAATAAATGATTGACTAAATGTATGTACACCATTTACAGTACATGAGAGTTGGGACACAATATAACATCTTCAGCATATTAAAACGTAAAATGATGTAACTTTTATATATATTTTTTAAATTAATTAACAAGTCATTATCTATTTGTCGGAGAGAGGGAGGTTGTAATACAAACCATTTCATGCCAGAAACACTAGGATTTTACATGCAAAGCCAAGGTCTCTAAGGAATCTTAATCTACTGCATAACGACTCATATCCACATGCAACATTCAGAAGCATTTCCTCATTGAAGGGTTGGGTGAACTGTTTATTGGTGGGCTACTTGTTAGCAATTTATTTAATTGGTAGGGTGTACATACAACAGTAGAGGCATGACTGAGTAGAGTCTGAAAGAGAACCCTTCTCCCTTCTGTTGGTGGCCGTTCTCTAGTGTCCTGAGTCTGGGAGGTTAGTTCTGTGCAGTCTGGTCAGCTCTGGTCAGCTGATCTCTCAGTGCCTCTATGTTGGGCTGGTGATGATTCCTGAATCTTGGTCCTGAATGGTCACATTGAGATAGGCCAAACAAGTCAACAATAAGGTCAGGGTTAGGATTGCAAACTTACTGGTAATATTCCAAAATTACAGCATCTTAGGTAATAATGGTAATTAACAGGTCATCTATGGCAATGTATGGTAACTTTGGTAATTTATACTTTAAAAATGATTCATATATACAGTTTTTTAAATTTGATCTGTGTTCATATTGAGTTTCTAGTAGATAGATCATATAGTTAAAGAGAAAATAGCCTAATTAATGAAAAAAGGATCTAATCAATAATGGAATTATATTCAATTAACTCTGTTACTCTTCCAACTAATTACTTTTTCACTACAGCCACCAGTTTGGCGGCAAAACATTTACAATATAGACATATCGACACATTAAAATAAATTCAAGTGTCACGAACGTCATCTTGAAAATGACCGGACCAATGTGCAGCGTGGTGAGGGTACATTATCCTTTATTAAGAATGTTGCCAACAAAACAAGAAACACCAAAAACAAACGTGAATCTGACTAGGGCTATACAGGCCACTAACACAGACAACTACCCACAACTAAGGTGGAAAAACTGGCTGCCTAAGTATGATTCCCAATCAGAGAAAATGATAGACAGCTGTCCCTGATTGAGAACCATACCCGGCCAAAACATAGAAACAGAAAACATAGAATTAAAGAAACTTGAATGCCCCCCTAGTCACACCCTGTCCTAACCAAAATAGAGAATAAAAGCCTCTCTATGGCCAGGGCGTGACCCCCAAAGGTGCGGACTCCGGCCGCAAAACCTGAATCTATAGGGGAGGGTCCGGGTGGGCATCTACTTTGGTGGCGGCTCCGGTGCGGGACGCAGACCCTGCTCCACCTCTGGCTCCCCCCACTTTGGTGGCGCCTCTGGACTGGGGACCCTCACTGCAGGCCCCGGACTGGGGACCGTAGCTGGAGACTCCGGACAGGAGGTCGTCGCTGGAGGCTCCGGACCGGAGGCCGTCGCTGGAGGCTCCGGCCCGGGGACCGTCGCTGGAATCATGTAGTAACCAAGAAAGTGTTAAACAAATCAAAATATAATACATTTGATATTTGAGATTATTCGAAGTAGCCACCCTTTGCCTTGATGACAGCTTTGCACACTCATGGCATTCTCTCAACCAGCTTCATGAGGTAGTCACCTGGAATGCATTTCAATGAACAGGTGTGCCTTGTTAAAAGTTCATTTGTGGAATTTCTTTCCTTCTTAATATATTTGAGCCAATCAGTTGGGTTGTGACAAGGTAGGGGTGGTATACAGAAGATAGCCCTATTTTCTAAAAGACCAAGTCCATATTACTGCAAGAACAGCTCAAATCAGCAAAAAGAAACTACAGCCCATCATTACTTTAAGACATGAAGGTCAGTCACTCCAGAAAATGTGCAGTCGCAAAAACAATCAAGCGTTATGATGAAACTGGCTCTCATGAGGACCGCTACAGGAAAGCACGACCCAGAGTTACCTCTTGGGCTCCTGAGTCGGGTAGCGGTCTAATGCACTGCATCTCAGTGCTGGAGGCGTCACTACAGACCCTGGTTGGATTCCAGGGTGCATCACTGGCCATGATTGGGAGGGCGGTGCACAATTGGCCCAGCGTCGTCCGGATTAGGGTTTGGCCAGGGCAGGCCGTCATTGTTAATAAGAATTTGTTCTTAACTGACTTGCCTAGTAAAAAAATGTTTTTTTAAACTCTGCTGCAAAGGAAACATTCATTAGAGTTAACTGCACCTCGGATTGCAGTCCAAATAAATGCTTCACAGAGTTCAAGTAACAGACACATCTCAACATCAACTGTTCAGAGGAGACTGCGTGAATCAGGCCTTCATGGTCGAATTGCTGCAAACAAACCACTACTAAAGGACACCAATAAGAAGAAGATGCTTGCTTGGGCCAAGAAACACGAGCAACAGACATTAGACTGGTGGAAATCTGTCCTTTGGTCTGATGAGTCCAAATTGGAGAATTTTGGTTCCAACTGCCATGTCTTTGTGAGATGCAGAGTAGGTGAACAGATGATCTCTGCATGTGTGGTTCCCACCATGAAGCATGGAGGAAGAGGTGTGATGGTGTGGGGTTGCTTTGGTGGTGATACTGTCTGTTATTTATTTTGAATTCTAGGCACACTTAACCAGCATGGCTAACACATTTTTCTAACTTAACAATTTCAATAGCTCTTTGGTCAAAACAAACTTCAGAATGTCCATGGACTAACCTTATATATTGCACACTCTTGTTTGTGCACTGTAAAATCACTCAGTGTAACATACATTTTTAGTTTTAAATTTTAATAGCTCCTAGTGTTATGCAGGTGAAGGAGGACCCAAACGCGACTTAACAGAAACAGAGTTTATTAATGCTCAAAACCGAATAACTGAAATCCTCTAGATAGTAGAGGGGAAAACAACTGGAGAAGCGGCCACAGACTGCAGGTCGCAGGTGAATGGGACCCAGGCGCAGGCCGTAGTCAACTGAGACACCTGCTCACACGCAGCGTCTGAAGAAGGCACAAAACACGACAGGACAGGGTGATACACAATCACGGCAAAAACACGACAGGACAGGGCGAAACGCAATTACAGCATGGAATACAAAACAAGGAACCGACGGAACAGGAACGGATCACAAAGGAATAAATAGGGAGTCTAATCAGGGGAAAGGATCGGGAACAGGTGTGGAAAGACTAAATGATGATTAGGGGAATAGGAACAGCTGGGAGCAGGAACGGAACGACAGAGAGAAGAGAGAGCGAGAGAGTGAGAGAGGAAGGGGGAGAGAAAGGATAGAACCAAACAAGACCAGCAGAGGGAAACGAATAGCATGGGGAGCACAGGGACAAGACATGACAATGAATGACAAACATGACAGTACCCCCCACTCACCGAGCGCCTCCTGGCGCACTCGAGGAGGAATCCTGGCGGCAACGGAGGAAATCATCGATGAGCGAACGGTCCAGCACGTCCCGAGACGGAACCCAACTCCTCTCCTCAGGACCGTAACCCTCCCAATCCACTAGGTATTGGTGACCCCGTCCCCGAGAACGCATGTCCATAATTTTATGTACCTTGTAAATAGGTGCGCTCTCGACAAGGACGGGAGGGGGGAGGGAAGACGAACGGGGTGCGAAGAAAAGGCTTAACACAGGAGACATGGAAGACAGGATGGACGCGACGAAGATGTCGCGGAAGAAGCAGTCGCACAGCGACAGGATTGACGACCTGGGAGACACGGAACGGACCAATGAACCGCGGAGTCAACTTACGAGAAGCTGTCGTAAGAGGAAGGTTGCGAGTGGAAAGCCACACTCTCTGGCCGCAACAATACCTTGGACTCTTAATCCTGCGTTTATTGGCGGCTCTCACCGTCTGTGCCCTGTAACGGCAAAGTGCAGACCTCACCCTCCTCCAGGTGCGCTCACAACGTTGGACAAACGCTTGAGCGGAGGGAACGCTGGACTCGGCAAGCTGGGATGAGAACAGAGGAGGCTGGTAACCCAGACTACTCTGAAACGGAGATAACCCGGTAGCAGACGAAGGAAGCGAATTGTGAGCGTATTCTGCCCAGGGGAGCTGTTCTGCCCAAGACGCAGGGTTCCTGAAAGAAAGGCTGCGTAGTATGCGACCAATCGTCTGATTGGCCCTCTCTGCTTGACCGTTAGACTGGGGATGAAACCCGGAAGAGAGACTGACGGACGCACCAATCAAACGACAGAACTCCCTCCAAAACTGTGACGTGAATTGCGGACCTCTGTCTGAAACGGCGTCTAACGGGAGGCCATGAATTCTGAATACATTCTCAATAATGATTTGTGCCGTCTCCTTAGCGGAAGGAAGTTTAGCGAGGGGAATGAAATGTGCCGCCTTAGAGAACCTATCGACAACCGTCAGAATCACAGTCTTCCCCGCAGACAAAGGCAGACCGGTAATGAAGTCTAAGGCAATGTGAGACCATGGTCGAGAAGGAATGGGGAGCGGTCTGAGACGACCGGCAGGAGGAGAGTTACCCGACTTAGTCTGCGCGCAGTCCGAACAGGCAGCCACGAAACGGCGCGTGTCACGCTCCTGAGTCGGCCACCAAAAGCGCTGGCGAATAGACGCAAGAGTGCCTCGAACACCGGGATGACCCGCTAACTTGGCAGAGTGAGCCCACTGAAGAACAGCCAGACGAGTGGAAACAGGAACGAAAAGGAGGTTACTAGGACAAGCGCGCGGCGACGCAGTGTGCGTGAGTGCTTGCTTAACCTGTCTTTCAATTCCCCAGACTGTTAACCCGACAACACGCCCATAAGGAAGAATCCCCTCGGGATCAGTAGAAGCCACAGAAGAACTAAACAGACGGGATAAGGCATCAGGCTTGGTGTTCTTGCTACCCGGACGGTAAGAAATCACAAACTCGAAACGAGCGAAAAACAACGCCCAACGAGCTTGACGGGCATTAAGTCGTTTGGCAGAACGGATGTACTCAAGGTTCTTATGGTCTGTCCAAACGACAAAAGGAACGGTCGCCCCCTCCAACCACTGTCGCCATTCGCCTAGGGCTAAGCGGATGGCGAGCAGTTCACGGTTACCCACATCATAGTTGCGCTCAGATGGCGACAGGCGATGAGAAAAATAAGCGCAAGGATGAACCTTATCGTCAGACTGGGAGCGCTGGGATAGAATGGCTCCCACGCCTACCTCTGAAGCGTCAACCTCGACAATGAATTGTCTAGTGACGTCAGGAGTAACGAGGATAGGAGCGGACGTAAAACGTTCTCTTAGAAGATCAAAAGCTCCCTGGGCGGAACCGGACCACTTAAAACACGTCTTGACAGAAGTAAGAGCTGTGAGAGGGGCAGCAACTTGACCGAAATTACGAATGAAACGCCGATAGAAATTAGCGAAACCTAAGAAGCGCTGCAACTCGACACGTGACCTTGGAACGGGCCAATCACTGACAGCTTGGACCTTAGCGGAATCCATCTGAATGCCTTCAGCGGAAATAACGGAACCGAGAAAAGTAACGGAGGAGACATGAAAAGAGCACTTCTCAGCCTTTACGTAGAGACAATTCTCTAAAAGGCGCTGTAGAACACGTCGAACGTGCTGAACATGAATCTCGAGTGACGGAGAAAAAATCAGGATATCGTCAAGATAGACAAAAACAAAAATGTTCAGCATGTCTCTCAGAACATCATTAACTAATGCCTGAAAAACAGCTGGCGCATTGGCGAGACCGAACGGCAGAACCCGGTACTCAAAATGCCCTAACGGAGTGTTAAACGCCGTTTTCCACTCGTCCCCCTCTCTGATGCGCACGAGATGGTAAGCGTTACGAAGGTCCAACTTAGTAAAGCACCTGGCTCCCTGCAGAATCTCGAAGGCTGATGACATAAGGGGAAGCGGATAACGATTCTTAACCGTTATGTCATTCAGCCCTCGATAATCCACGCAGGGCGCAGAGTACCGTCCTTCTTCTTAACAAAAAGAACCCCGCCCCGGCCGGAGAGGAAGAAGGCACTATGGTACCGGCGTCAAGAGACACAGACAAATAATCCTCGAGAGCCTTACGTTCGGGAGCCGACAGAGAGTATAGTCTACCTCGAGGAGGAGTGGTCCCCGGAAGGAGATCAATACTACAATCATACGACCGGTGAGGAGGAAGGGAGTTGGCTCGGGACCGACTGAAGACCGTGCGCAGATCATGATATTCCTCCGGCACTCCTGTCAAATCGCCAGGTTCCTCCTGAGAAGTAGGGACAGAAGAAATGGGAGGGATGGCAGACATTAAACACTTCACATGACAAGAAACGTTCCAGGATAGGATAGAATTACTAGACCAATTAATAGAAGGATTATGACATACAAGCCAGGGGTGACCCAAAACAACAGGTGTAAACGGTGAACGGAAAATCAAAAAAGACATAGTCTCACTGTGGTTACCAGATACTGTGAGAGTTAAAGGTAGTGTCTCAAATTTGATACTGGGAAGATGACTACCATCTAAGGCAAACATGGGCGTAGGCCTGTCTAACGGTCTGAAAGGAATGTTATGTTTCCGAGCCCATGCTTCGTCCATGAAACAACCCTCAGCCCCAGAGTCAATCAAAGCACTGCATGTAGCACCCGAACCGGTCCAGCGTAGATGGACCGACATAGTAGTACAAGATCTAGATGAAGGGACCTGAGTAGTAGCGCTCACCAGTAGCCCTCCGCTTACTGATGGGCTCTGGCCTCTTACTGGACATGAAATAACAAAATGTCCAGCAACTCCGCAATAGAGGCACAGGCGGTTGGTGATCCTCTGTTCCCTCTCCTTATCGAGATGCGAATCCCTCCCAGCTGCATGGGCTCAGTCTCAAAGCCAGAGGGAGATGGTTGCGATGCGGAGCAGGGAAACACCGTTGATGCGAGCTCTCTTCCACGAGCCCGGTGACGAAGATCTACCCGTCGTTCTATGCGGATGGCGAGAGCAATCAAGGAGTCCACATCTGAAGGAACCTCCCGGGAGAGAATCTCATCCTTAACCACTGCGTGGAGTCCCTCCAGAAAACGAGCGAGCAGCGCCGGCTCGTTCCACTCACTAGAGGCAGCAAGAGTGCGAAACTCAATGGAATAATCCGTTATGGACCGTTCACCTTGGCATAAGGAAGCCAGGGCCCTAGAAGCCTCCTCACCAAAAACTGAACGGTCAAAAACCCGAATCATCTCCTCTTTAAAGTTCTGGAATCTGTTAGAGCAATCAGCCCTTGCCTCCCAGATAGCTGTGCCCCATTCTCGAGCCCGGCCAGTAAGGAGTGAAATGACGAAAGCAACCCGAGCTCTCTCTCTAGAGTATGTGTGGGGTTGGAGAGAGAACACAATCTCACACTGCGTGAGAAAGGAGCGGCACTCAGTGGGCTGCCCGGAGTAGCAAGGTGGGTTATTAACCCTGGGTTCAGGAGGCTCGGCAGGCCAGGGAGTAACAGGTGGCACGAGACGTAGACTCTGGAACTGTCCAGAGAGGTCGGAAACCTGAGCGGCCAGGTTCTCCACGGCATGGCGAGCAGCAGACAATTCCTGCTCGTGTCTGCCGAGCATGGCTCCTTGGATCTCGACGACAGTGTAACGAGCGTCTGAAGTCGCTGGGTCCATTCTTTGGTCGGTTCCTTCTGTTATGCAGGTGAAGGAGGACCCAAACGCGACTTAACAGAAACAGAGTTTATTAATGCCAAAACCTTTACAAACAAAAATCCTCTAGATAGTAGAGGGGAAAACAACTGGAGACTTGATCAAGAACTGCAGGTTGCCTCGGGAAGGCAGGCCGTAGTCAGACTGAGACACCTGCTCACACGCAGCATCTGAAGAAGGCACAAAACACGACAGGACAGGGTGATACACAATCACGACAAAAAACACGACAGGACAGGTGAACAATACAGCATGGAATACAAAACAAGGAACAGGAACAGGAAATCACAAAGGAATAAATAGGGAGTCTAATCAGGGGAAAGGATCGGAACAGGTGTGGAAAGACTAAATGATGATTAGGGGAATAGGAACAGCTGGGAGCAGGAACGGAACGAGAGAGTGAGAGAGGAAGGGGGAGAGAGAGGGATAGAACCAAACAAGACCAGCAGAGGGAAACGAATAGCATGGGGAGCACAGGGACAAGACATGACAATGAATGACAAACATGACACCTAGTCATGTCAATTACACACCTAAGTAGCATGCAGTGAATATACACCCATACTGCGTAACCTCTAGTCATGTGTCTTCTATATTGTTGTACATTAATATTAGTTTGACAATTAGGGGGTTCAGTCCAGTATTGTGTTTGCCCTTTTCTTAAATATTTATCCGTAATAATTGGTAGGTCAAAGTACTTATTTTCCCTTTTTTTTTTTTTTTTTTTTTTTTTTTTTTTTTTTTTTTATTGGTAAAGCATAATGACAATAATATCTCCTTTCATCGACAACCATAAAGGAAAAGGGCTAAGAGTCATAAATTAATTGTCCAAAGCAGGGATGACTTGTGACTGCAGTGGGCTTGCTGGTCAATACATATACTGAACATGTAACCACAGTAACGGTGGCCATAAAATCAATGAATAAAAATGGAATATTGACAAATTAAACAGAAATTGTAGACCTTTAATCTTTTCCAACATGTCAACAGACACTTTACTTCAAATAAATACAAAACATTTCAGTGTTAACTTCCTCTTTATCCCTGGTTGATGTACATTTCAGACCCTGTTCAGTGTGGATGGGGTATAGCATACATTTACAACAACAAAGACTGCCCTTCCCGTTTGTGTTCTTCACGCTGTTGACCTCGTTTGTCTTCATTCCTAGGCACAGCACATGGAACCACCGTTGGCATGCAAAACATTCAATCTGAAACAAAACAAAGCACAACACGTTATAAATAATATCAAATATTTAATGCGGTATGGTGAATTAGCCATCCATTGTGTTATATCATAAATTGTCTTACATGCCGTCACTGTTGTCAAAAGATTATAAACATGTTAAATAAAGTTACTAACCCAGTCAGTCTTTGGGCCACATCCAGGTTCTTTATCAGTGGCACACATGAAGCAGTTGTTGGCCTTGTTGAACTCTGACATCATGGGCATGAACTGAACATATGGCTGTTCCACACAACTAAATAAAAAGAAAGAATTTACATTTACTTTGAATGAAATGTCATTACAAACCAGACATTTTTAGTATATCCTCAGCCATTTCTTTTCGCAGTTGCTCCATGTGTTTTTGTGAAGGTTCTATATTAATTTGACAGGGGATGTTGGGGAAGTTCTGTCCAACTTCCTAGGCCATCTACACCAACAAATAAAATAGAGTTTTTGACCTAATTGCCATATGACAGCTAACCATTCATCATTGAAAACATAACTATCAAACCTGCAATACAAAGACCCCGCAGCTGAAGGTGTCCTGCTGCATGGTGGGAGTTATTTCCCCTCCTTTCCACCCCGTCGTCTTTTCCATGGCAGGATCTTCTCATTTTGAAGTATTCTCTTTTTTTATGTAAACATAATGGAATTCTGATGAGTTATAGGCAAACGAATACACATGCCAAAACTGTATGCTGATTTCCTTATCACTATAATCTAGTAGAGGTCATTTCCTTTATGCCCCATTCTACACAGCCTAAATTATAGGCACTGAACCATTTACAGGAGAATAATACAAGTAGCATATTGGATCCAACCCTATCACAGAGTGAATAAATGTAGTGTTTGTAGACTTTAAGAAAAAAAAAAATTAAGTGACAGGTTCATCAGTACGTGCTTAAAGAAAGTCATATCACAAAGGTCACAGATGACAGTGCCCACCAAGTCTATGACAATAGAGAATGAATTGTAAGCACCAAAGTGTATTAAAGTGTGTCAAGAAAAGAGTCCCAATTAGGGGTCAGTGTACTCCAGTAAAAAAGGGCTGGTTTAGATGAGAAACTATTGCCCTGTGCCCCCATTCATAGGGGCATGAGAGACTAGTCAGTGGTAGAATTGAGTTGGCACTTTATTGGCCCAAACACCCACAGACCCACAGGGTTGAGGTTACTCATGGACAGTCATTAGTATTTATTTTTATTTTTTGTTGCATTGACGCATTGTGTCTTCTAACTGTCCAAGAATAGGATCCAAAGTGTTAGGAAATATTTGTTCCCATAAATACAAAGGAGGATGTCTCTCCTCCTACCTCTGACACTTTAGTCAGACTGCCAGACTGTAAAAAAACGTTATGATGGGGCCGGCAACAGAGTTCCCATTGACTAAGCACCACAGAGACCAATCAGGAGAGAATACATACAAGTCAAGGGTGCCAATTGAGTCAGGGGGTGTGTCTGTGCCTTTTGGATTACTCTCTCTTTACAGAGAACCCCTGTGGTTCAAGTCAAGAGCTACCCTTCCCCTTTCAGTCTGCTCTGCGCATGTCTGAAAGTGACAGAGCCAGCAGCCAAGAGTTTTCCACAGTATGTCATAAACAATGATTACACTTATGAATGTATGTAAAATGCTAATATGTATTAGATCCAGGACATTTGAATAAATATAGTCCACTGACTATATTAGGGTAGTCAGTGGACATTCTGAACCTTGTTTGCAGTCAGTAGGTCACATGACCAAGGAGCTATTGAAATTAGAAACATTGAACATTCATTATCAATTTAATCTTTAGCTTAATTTAAACTGCCAGGTTTCCCAAATAGTAGTGGCAGGACCACAAGTTTACTTTCATATGATGGCTATTTTATCATTAATTGCGCATTAAAGGCGTTTCCACCACCATTTGTCGTATACTACATTTTACCGAAACAAAAAGATCCCACCATGTCGAACGAACAAATGATATGTCGGCATTATTACAATTTTACCGTAAATTCCTGCATCCATCACAGCTGTCATTCTTTTTTTTATATAGTTAGACTTCACTCGCATTAAATCTGTGGATGGACTCAAATTAAATCAGCATTAACATATCATTAAGGATGGCTTCGACGCTTGAACCAACAACTCCCTCATAAGATAAAAAATAAACAGGTAAAGGACCCCGAAGATGTAAAATAGAGAGATACCATAGTAGTCACATTCAGGTGCATGTGCACACATAGTGTAGTTAGACAGGCAGAAACACAGAGACCCAGTTGGTTGGGTTGAATGGGAACAAGTGTGAAGCCATGCACCATGGGTATAGAACGCTGACAGACTGCGTTGCCGGGTGGTGTGTGTGTTTGTGTTTCCACACGTCCCCAGCTAACCTTTTGTTTGCACACCAACAAATATATAATGTCAATAGAAACACAATGATCGTCCATTTTCTCTGGTTTATAACTATGGACTTTTGAACCATACAGTATAAAATATGCACAGACACAATGCTTTTTGACATGGAATTTACTTTGACTTAAAACATCTCTGTACAGGGTATGTCAGTTTACAAAAGGGTGAACTAGAAAGAACACACACCGTCAAAAGTAACACAAAGACAACTGTGTACAGTAATACATACAAATAAACCATTGTAGACATAAATAAATTATAGACTTAACTGTATGTACACCATTTACAGTACATGAGTGGGGGCACAAAATGACATCTTCAGCATATTAAAATGTCAAATAAGAAATGTATTCATTAACAGTGACAAGTGAGGGAAGACAAGGGAGGTTGTAATACAAACCATTTCCTGCCAGAAACACTAGGATTTTACATGCAAAGCCAAGGTCTCTAAGGAATCTTAATCTACTGTATAACGACTCATATCCACATGCAACATTCAGAAGCATTTCCTCATTGACGGGTTGGGTGAACTGTTTATTGGTGGGCTACTTGTTAGCAATTTATTTGATTGGTAGGGTGTACATACAACAGTAGAGGCATGACTGAGTAGAGTCTGAAAGAGAACCCTTCTCCCTTCTGTTGGTTGCTGTCCTCTAGTGTCCTGAGTCTGGGAGGTTAGTTCTGTGCAGTCTGGCCAGCTCTGGTCAGCTGATCTCTCAGTGCCTCTATGTTGGGCTGGTGCTGGTGCTGGTGATGGTTCCTGAGTCTAGGTCCTGAGATAGGACAAACAAGTCAACAATATGGTCAGAGTTAGGTTGCAAAGCTACCGGTAATTTACAAAAGTTACTAGATTCTTCAGTAATAATGGCAATTAACAGATAACCTATGGAAACTATAGTGATTTATACTTGAATAACCAAAACATATTTTTATTCATATATAAAGTATACATTTATTATATTTGTGTTCATATTGTCCATGAGTTTCTAGTGGATAGACCACATGGTTCAAGAGGAAAGAGCCTAATTAATGAAAAAAGCATCTAATCAACAATGCCGTTATTTTCAGTGAACTCTGCAACTCCTCCAACTATTGTATTTTTGTCACAACTACAACCAGTTTGTACCCAAAATATTTACAGCAAAAATATAGTCAAATAAGTAAGTGAGTAAAAAATAGAAAGGATAGTTCATGCTGAAATCCTTACATTAAACACATACATTTACTAAGTTATATTTAGAATAAAGTTTTATAGCTTTGTCATTCATTTATTTATTTTAAAATCATCTTATTGGATTTGTTGTAATATATTTTACATGAGGCCACACAGAGGGCCAGAGATAGTCAGCAGTACCCCAAAAGGCCACTAGATGTCATATGGTAAAATTCCATACATTTCTTGAAAGTTACAAAATTATAGTAGTTTACTGGTAGACTTTGAAAGTTTCCATTAATATACTCTCCTTTTGCAACCCTAGTCAGACTGCAACATCATAAATCTCTTTTAGCGTCTGGAAAAGAGCAAGATAATCCAATCCATGATCTTACTGTGCTGCAGGACTGGTGAGATGTCGGGAGTGCAAAAAGTCTTGGTGGTGGCAGGACCCTCTCCTCCGGCTCCAATCACCTGGATCTCCAGCCTGTAGAGGGTGGCTAGCTGCAGACCTGACACTACCAGGACATTACGTTCCTGACAGAAGAGGGAAGACAACAATACAGGGGCTCATTAACTGTTAAAAGGGGGAGCTGGTTGGCTTTTTCCTATATGGATGTTTTGGTCACCTTACTCTACTACAACCCCCCCCTTGCCGTGAAACTACTTATTTAAACTGCAACAAATTTATGGGAATTTTGATTTCCTGAGATAAATGGTCAGATTTGTTGCATAAAGGTGGGCTAATTCATTGAGTTGATATGGGTTTCCAGTTATGGTGGTACCCCACTGGGGAGACACTGGTTGAATCGACGTTGTTTCCACGTCATTTCAATGAAATTATGTTGAACCAACGTGGAAAAGACGCTGAAATGACGTCTGTGCCTGGTGGGACAGCACTATTTGGTTTTATACTGATGGACTTACTGGTGGTAGTATCTGGGACTGTGAGATTAGGCTGTTGGGAAGGTTGTTATGGCGACTGGCTGAGGTCACTTCCGCCCATGTGACCTGGAACCCGTGGAGCTGTCGGGGTGGGAGTGGCGCAGACACCTCCCATGTAAACACAGCTGTGACGTTACCCTTGTGGGCCATGAAGGAGGCGGTCAGGTTCTCTGCCTTGGACAGCACCTTGGGAGGAGGAGTTCCTATGGGACAAACATAAAGAGTGTTTGAGGGGACCATTTTGAGCAAAGCAATGCGCAGAATTGCAAATCTTGATCACATAATGACGAGTCATTTAGGATGCAAGGTGTTATGTAGATCAGTGATTCAGTCCGACTTCAATGTAGTTCATCTCAACCATAGAGAGGTACACCAATGGACATGTGAACTGAAGGGTCACTAGGTCAATGACAAAGTGTCCAAAGTGGTCTTTGGGTGGTCAGTGGTGTCTCACCTTCCTGGCCGGGACAGGCTATGTGTTTGGGGCTCTTGGCCCTGATGCTGGCGCAGGAGGGGGTAAAGAAGAAGGTGGTTTCTGCTTGGGCACGTCCCTTAGTACCCAGTGGCTGGAGGTTCACTCTGTACTTACAGGAGAAGAGCAGGCCGGGGAGGCTGGCAAAGCCCTCCTATAAGAGGTTAAAGACAGCGGACACAGATATGATGAGAGCAGCCTATACTGTAACTCCAATAGAGATAAATACTCTTTGCTTTACTTGAAGTTTCACCATAACTTGTTTCACCATAAATCGGTTGTATGGCTGAATGAAACTGGTTACCTGTGTGATGATATTGTCCACTCCTTTGGTCTGGTTGTGTCCACAGTACTCTGGTACCCACTGGACACGATAACGAACTACAGTGGGATCTGAGAGAAATTGAAAGTAGTATAAATCAATAATCATTCATCATCATCTGCTGATTTGTCGCATAACACTGGTGACGAAGCACATAAAGCTCAACTTGTTCAGACAGAACAGATTATTTGATGCAAAATGTAAGAAAAGCTGTTCCTCAGTTGGCTCTTTGTGTAGCCCATTGTGTGTGCTCTGGGTAGTCCAGTGTGTGTGCTCTGGGTAGCCCAGTGTGTGTGTTCTGGGTAGCCCAGTGTGTGTGCTCTGGGTAGCCCAGTGTGTGTGCTCTGGGTAGCCCAGTGTGTGTGCTCTGGGTAGCCCAGTGTGTGTGCTCTGGGTAACCCAGTGTGTGTGCTCTGGGTAGCCCAGTGTGTGTGCTCTGGGTAACCCAGTGTGTGTGCTCTGGGTAACCCAGTGTGTGTGCTCTGGGTAACCCAGTGTGTGTGCTCTGGGTAGCCCAGTGTGTGTGCTCTGGGTAGCCCAGTGTGTGTGCTCTGGGTAACCCAGTGTGTGTGCTCTGGGTAACCCAGTGTGTGTGCTCTGGGTAGCCCAGTGTGTGTGCTCTGGGTAGCCCAGTGTGTATGCTCTGGGTAGCCCAGTGTGTGTGCTCTGGGTAGCCCAGTGTGTGTGCTCTGGGTAACCCAGTGTGTGTGCTCTGGGTAACCCAGTGTGTGTGCTCTGGGTAGCCCACTGTGTGTGCTCTGGGTAGCCCAGTGTGTGTGCTCTGGTTAGCCCAGTGTGTGTGCTCTGGGTAGCCCAGTGTGTGTGCTCTAGGTAACCCAGTGTGTGTGCTCTGGGTAGCCCAGTGTGTGTGCTCTGGGTAACCCAGTGTGTGTGCTCTGGTTAGCCCAGTGTGTGTGCTCTGGGTAGCCCAGTGTGTGTGCTCTGGGTAACCCAGTGTGTGTGCTCTGGGTAGCCCAGTGTGTGTGCTCTGGGTAACCCAGTGTGTGTGCTCTGGGTAACCCAGTGTGTGTGCTCTGGGTAGCCCAGTGTGTGTGCTCTGGTTAGCCCAGTGTGTGTGCTCTGGGTAGCCCAGTGTGTGTGCTCTGGGTAACCCAGTGTGTGTGCTCTGGGTAACCCAGTGTGTGTGCTCTGGGTAGCCCAGTGTGTGTGCTCTGGTTAGCCCAGTGTGTGTGCTCTGGGTAGCCCAGTGTGTGTGCTCTGGGTAGCCCAGTGTGTGTGCTCTAGGTAACCCAGTGTGTGTGCTCTGAGTAACCCAGTGTGTGTGCTCTGGGTAGCCCAGTGTGTGTGCTCTGGTTAGCCCAGTGTGTGTGCTCTGGGTAGCCCAGTGTGTGTGCTCTGGGTAGCCCAGTGTGTGTGCTCTGGGTAGCCCAGTGAGTCAGCGATGCTAGCTTACTGTGCTCATGTTCCTGCATGAACAGGATTCAGGATGTACTTCTGTGCATCTTAACAGCTGGTAAGAAAGCAGCCTTTTGTTTCAGCCTTTTGTTTGTTTAATTACCCACAAGCAGCCTGTACATTTACGATAATCTCTCTGTTTACATCACGATAGGGAGGTGGTGGTTAGAGGATTATTTCCTCAGCAGCACTGCTGTTCTTATCAAAGGCCAAATCAAATGTGTGTGTGTGCTTGCGTGCGTGCGTGTGCACCTATGAATGTGTTCATTCATGCGTGCGTGGCTGTGTCTAGGTTTCTCCCTGCATACCTGTGCTCCTCTGCCAGTAGACCCGGACCTGCAGCTGGCCATCCTGGTAGAAGGGGGTGCCCACATCCAACACATCAGGGATAAGGCCCTCGGAGATGGGGACCGGGCGGGCGCCAGGCCTCTGCTCCTCCCCTGATTGTGGAACAATGAAAATGGGAACAAAGCGATGTCAGATCAGATGCAAACATACACTACATGCCAAAACACTATAGCTTTCCCTTTTTACCCTCATTTTGACAGGGTGTATGCTGAGACGAAGGTCTCTTTCACAGATCAGCCCTGTATACACACCAATATACACATCAATATTCACATCAATATACACATCAATACACAAAATGCAAAACACATTCATAGGAAACAAACACACTCTTCAGTAAAAAGGTCCTCAATTAGCCTTTTCCGTCAATCCAGATACCCAGATAATTTTTCAGCTGGGACATGATCAATGAGGGCACCATCCAATGTATATACAAACGTATGTGGACACTGCTTCAAATTAGTGGATTTGGCTATGTCAGCCCCACCCGTTGCTGACAGACGTATGAAATCGAGCACACAGCCATGCAATCTCCATAGAAAAACATTGACAGGAGAATGGCCTTACTGAAGAGCTCAGTGACTTTCAACGTGGCACCATCATAAGATGCCACCTTTTCATTAAGTCAGTTCGTCAAATTTCCGCCCAACTGTAATTGCAGTTATTGTGAAGTAGAAACGTCTAGGACCAACAACTGCTCAGCCACGAAGAGGTAGGCCACATAAGCTCACAGAATGGAACCACCGAGTGCTGAAGCGCGTAAAAATCGCCTGTCCTCGGTTGCAACACTGACTACCAAGTTTCAAACTGCTTCTGGAAGCAACGTCAGCACAAGAACTGCTAGTATGGAGCTCCATGAAATGGGTTTCCATGGCCGAGCAGCCGCACACAAGCCTAAGATCAACATGCACAGTGGTATAAAGTTCACCACTCCACCAAGTTATTTGGCCACTTTAGTTGTAATACAAACCTTATCAAAACAGGTCTATGGGCTATGTGTGCGACTATGATTAGAAAAAGTCGCAAAAAAAGGCATTGTTTCTTATGCTGGGCATCATTCACAAGTGATAATATAGAATTCACAAGTGATAGGCTAATATTGTCACCCATCAGACTATTCTTAATTTAATCTTGTCTTTACATATACTAAATAATATATGTATGAAATTTGTTTTGATTTAAAATGGTCCATTATCAGGCACCTGTCTCGAAACATGGGCAGTGGAACAAATACATGCCATCTATGCACTTAAACAGCAAATGGAGGAAGCTTTTTCCGTGGTTAATTTTCACGCCAGCAAGGAAGGCCATACCCCTGTTGTAAAGAAAAACAATGTGCTTAATATTAGGAAAGTTGAGAAATAAATATAATAGGCCTAGCCTATAGAAAGCTGATGGGGTCCTCCTCTTTTTAATAGAGGCCATCACTCTGTTTTCTCACGCAATTGCATAGCCTATAGAAATTTTGCGCAATATGAGCTCATTGGCTCTCATGAAGTGTTTGATTAGATCTTTGATTACAATTGCATTGATGCTGAGTACCAGGTAGTTTGCCAGTTTGGTAGGCTAATAATGACCATCAGCAGCATCAGAGCTTGGAGAAGCCTAATTACCGTGATAAACGGTATTAGACTGCAGTCATGACTCGTGACTGGTCATGTAGTGTATCACTCTTCCAACCTCAATATACTGGGTAAATATTTAATAGAGTTGCAAAATTCTGTAAATCCTCCAACTGGGATTTCCTAGAAAAACCAGGGAACTTTGAGAATGTTGCCAGAATTTGGGGAGCCTAATTATCAAAAATGTTCCTTAACAAATGACAGCTGATAAGCTTTGACTGTTGTTGACGTACTGTGTTGTGTGTTGAAGTGCAGGGTGGCTTTGGGACTCTTCAGTGGGGTCTGTCCCCAGTAGGACACGGCCTGTAGCTCCACACTGTAACTCCTTTTAGCTCGCAGACTCTCCAGCTCCACATAGCTCTGCCCCTGGATACACACACAGGACAGAGGGGTTATGGGGTCAGGAAGACCATGCTGTGTCCTCTGCATCCACACAACAAAAGGTACAAAGTAAGTCCAATAACCACAGCAATAACTTGCTGGGAAATTTTCATTTTCCAAAACAGACAACAACTATACAATTGCTTGGTTTGGTGTGTAAGCACTAAGCACCAAGGTTTATGCCATCAAGAGGAAAGAAAGAACAGGCTTCCACTCTACATTGTCCCAGGGAATGTCCCATGTTAATGAGTGCCTACATGTCAGGGTAGAAAAAGGGTTCCAAAAGGGTTCTCTCCTATGGGGACAGCCGAAGAACCCTTTTAGTTTCTAGAACTCGACCACCAAAGCCCCTCAGACCACATCATTCCATTTCTATTGGTATGACTGACCTACCACATGGGCCCTACATGTCAAGGTAGGGGCCTTACTCTACAACTTACCCCATTGACCATCTTCCTCCTCTTTGTCTTAGGTGGTGCTGTGGCCCCAGTGCTGCCTGTGGCCCAGCTCCAGGACACCTTGTAGTGGTGTACAGGGACATCCAGGTCTGAGGGGATGGACCAGCGCAGCCGGACCGACACCGCCCTCCCGCCAGGGCCAAAGGTCACATTGGACACCCTCAGCTCAGATGGGGCAGGGGGGCCGGAGGGGTCTGGGGACGACATCATTAATCAATCAGGTGTCATTGGTCTGAAGTAGACATCAGTAGTGTTTCTGGTGTTTCTATGTTAAACCGTTTTGTTATATTTCAGTCTTCTGTGATGTATATAAAGTGTAACATTGGGATGCAAACTCAAAATGTAATACATTTAAACTCTATATCTGACATGGTACATTTGTCTTCTTTTTATAAAGCCCATAACCATGTGTGTGAGGTGTATACTTCAGTTTCAAAGTAGATTTGTACCACAAATGAGCCTGTGTGACCCTGATTTAACCCACTGCAGTAAAAAGGTCAATCAATCATGGAGGCATTCTCACTGACAAATGCAGCACAGCTAACCCACACCGCACATTACAGCTGCCAAATACATTAAGCTTTAGTAACTGTCTATTAAAGCTATTCATACATTGACTGGAAGGTATTACAGCTCTAGGGGGCTTAAGCACAATAAAGCACTTCAGAAATGGCCAAAAGCCAATGTAATTAGTCTGTATTCATCTTCATTACAGCCAGTGCAATATCACCCCAGGTTGTTTAAGCCAGCCTCACACACACACACACGCAAGCAGACACACAAACAAACACAAACGCACACCTTTCTTGGTGTGGATGTGGCGACTGGGAGTGGTGAACCCTCTGGTCCCGTGGACATTCACTGCTGCCACTCTGAACTGGTACCACCGGCCTGCCCGGATGTCAGCCAGCCGCGCTTTCTCCTCTGTGGTCTAGAGAGAGAAAGAGAGACAGAGAGAGAGAGAGAGACAGAGAGAGAGAGAGACAGAGAGAGAGAGACAGAGAGTTGTTTAACTTCACGAGCAATCAATACATTGCCACACAGTGAACTCTAAGTAGATTACATTAATTTGTCCCCTTATAATCAACTAAATCCAGTATTAATAAGTGAGCATCCCCCCAAAAAAGGGTGACTAACCTGTGCTACCACCTCCCACTGCGTAGCAGCATCCTCACTGGGTTGTATCCCGTAGTTCCACCTCCTCTGGACCACGTAGATGACTGGCTCGGCCGACACGTTGAATCGGGAGGACCAGCTCACCTCCATCTGGCCAGACCTCAGCTCCTCAAAACTCAGCTCCTTCCTGGGCTTCAGAGGGGCTCCTGGAAGGGTGAAGTGAGTCGTTTCAAGGTCATGTGATCATTCAATTTTAGTCATTGGGCATATGTTCTTATCCAGAGCAATTCGTTTTTTGTTTACATAGTTAGCTCAGGGAATCAAACCTTCCACTGACATCAGTGAATTATCTAAGAGAAAGTTCTTTTTATCTCATCTTTGAATTGGCCAACAAATTGGTTGCAGATAATATATTGGTTAACCAACCAACAAAAAATGTATGTACTGAAGTTTCCCGTCTATTTTACGAAACATACTGTGTGTACTGGAGGTTGCTGTACCTTTGTTAAGGTTCTTGGGAGGTTGGCAGGTGTGCCCACAGCCGTTGGAACAGCACTTCTTCTGGGCAGAGCACTCTCTGTCCTCCTCGCATCCCTCCACACACGCCGCCGCAAATCCGCTGGCCTTCTCAGGGGCAGGGCAGTCACCCTGCTTCACTGCCACCACCGAGCGCAGGAACTCACAACTCGTCACACACTCCCAGTGCTTCTTGGGAATTGAGCGCTGGGGTGGAGGATTGGGGGACAGAGAGAGAGAGTGTTAGAAAGCATAGATGCTTTACTACTAAAATAACATGCAGAAAAACTGTACAGAAACTGTAGGAAAAAGATCAGTTTCTGATTACTTACTGATTAAGGAAATTGAAGAAGCACTGAGGTAAAATATGCCTGTGTCAGATTACTTTTGCCAAGAAAATGTCTATGGAGGAGAATCTGAACTGAACTCTACTAATTTAGCCTCTCAACATGAAGCCTCTCCTCAGCGTGTTCCACCCCCCTAACTTAACGAAGTGGGAGGCTGTCAAAAGTCATCGTACCTCACAAAGCTCCCGACACTGGCTCTTCAGGTCCCAGGAGGCCTTGCAGGGTTCCAGGCACTTTGAAGGTGAGAGAAACAGAGATGGAGGTGAGGGCTTGTTACACCTTCCATGCCACCACAGTAGATTTCTGAAGCAGCTTAATAAATTAAAAACGTGTCACCACGGTATTCAAAACAAATACTTGAATACTTCTTCTGCCCTCAATCTCCCTCAATATTGCATCAGAAAGTGTTACCACAAACTTTAGCAGCTTGAGGTTTATTGGGAGGAATCTTTGTATGCATCTGACATCTGTGGCTTTGTCAGTGTTCCTGACTCTCTTGAGGAAAGAACAGCTAAAGAACTTGACAGTCGGTTGCTGGACTCACATTTAATTTGGGGAACATCAGTTTAAGGGAAATAAATAGGATGTTTGAAAATCAAAGAACCACTCTTCCACAGTGTGTTTGTTATTAACTATGTGCTTCCTGTAGTGGCTTGTAAAATCTGTACTGCTGTCCTTGTCCCCTGAGAGACACTCTTCCTGCATGAGTAACCCAGGATAGGCTGCCCAGGGGAATATTCACATTTCCAATTTCATGCTGCAATGAAACACCGTGGTTGGTAGCCATGGAGGAAGGCAGTGGGGAATGTTGCATCACAATCTACAGTAAGGCTGGTGGCTCTCAGGGTAATTTGAAAGTTACCATATTAGAGTAACAATATCCATTTGATATCCAGGTTTAATTATGCTGAACACAAATATAAAACGCAACATGCAACAATTTCAATGATTTTACTGAGTTACATTTCATATGAGGCAATCAGTCAATTTAAATTTAAAAAATTAGGCCCTAATCTATAGATTTCACATGACTGAGAAGGGGTGCAGCCATAGATGACTGAGAAGGGGTGCAGCCACATCTGTGGCATTGTGTTGTGTGACAAAACTGCACATTTTAGAGTGGCCTTTTATTGTCCCCAGCACACGGTGTACCTTTGTAATTATCATGCTGTTTAATCAGCTTCTTGATATACCACACCTGTCAGGTGGATGGATTGTCTTGGCAATCTCTGGGATCTTTTTCAGCTCATGAAACATGGGACCAACACTTTACATGTTGCGTTTATATTTGTGTTCAGTATATAAACTCGGTATGCTTATGGTTATTATTTCTTACTTACTTATGCCTTGACACAAGTATAACAGCATGTCCAATACACTCCTGAAACCTTCTAGAGAAAACCTCAACCATGTAATGGGTTGTTGAAGGTTTTCAAGGCGTGAAGATCGGAGTTGTCCTGGGGCAACGTTTTGGTCGGAATGAGAGTGGGAAACACATTTATCTTCAGTTGCTGTGAAAACATGAGCAAGTGTGTGTGTGTGTGCGTGTGTGTGTGTGTGTGTGTGTGTGTGTGTGTGTGTGTGTGTGTGTGTGTGTGTGTGTGTGTGTGTGTGTGTGTGTGTGTGTGTGTGTGTGTGTGTGTGTGTGTGTGTGTGTGTGTGTGTGTGTGTGTGTGTGTGTGTGTGTGTGTGTGTGTGTGTGTGTGTGTGTGTGTGCGTGTGTATGTGTGTGTGTGAGTAATTGTGTGAGGGGTGGAATGGGGTGGAGAGTGCTGGTAGTTGTCGGAAACTCTGAATAACGTGAAGGAAGGAGGCACACGTTTAAATGCAGCTGAGGTGCCCACTTTATGGTGGGGAAAATGCGGAGACCCTGCCGAGCTAGCCCCAGGCTCCACTGCTACTTGTATGGAAGGAACATCCTGAAACTGCTACAGGCTGACATTGTACCCTTTCCCATTCACTAACACATGCTCATACATTGCTCATACATTCAACTAGCTCTCTCTTACCCCTCTACTCTCCTGTAGTACCCTGTCCTCGCTTTATCTCTCCTACAGACCCTCCATACTACAGTGTACTGCATGTCTAAAGCTCTCCAATAGTGTCTAGATCCTCGGCTCCCTGCCATAGCCTAGTACCATGTCGTACTATGACTGTCCCCGTCCTGTCATCTCTTATCTCTCTTCTCTGGTCTCCAACTTGAGATTCTTCCTCTAATCCCAACTGATGCTCAGACTCTCTCGTCTCCTCGTTCTTATTGTGCCTCTCGGCTACGCTTCGTTTTCCGCCCCATTTCAAACTCAAACCAAGCATTCCTTTCCACCAGCGACCGACCGCAAATAAAGCAGAGCTCTAGGACTCTGATAGAATGCCTAGGAATTTACAGAACACCTAAGGACTCTCTTCCACTGATGGAAAAAGACAAAGGAGTATTACCCCTTGATGGCAGAAATTTGATAGACATTTGAAAGTCAATAATGCTTACTCTTAATTTTGAACACAGGAAAACCTGCTCTGTTTTACAAAGGAACCAGGGAAAACATGAAGGGCACCAGCAGGGTGCACATGGCCATTTCAGTATGCAGTAGGACAAGACTGAACCGTTTCCTCTCTGAACAACAGTAGATAATGGCCTCAGTGACTTCTGACCGTGCATAACGCTGCTGTTCTGTTTGCGTGATGAAGACTGAGCCTGCTTCTCAAACGGTACCCTGTTCTCTATATAGTGCACTCCGTTTGACCAGCGCCATATGGGCCCTGGTCAAAATAAATGCACTAAATAGGGAAATGGGTGCCGTTTGGGATGCACGCTGGCTGTACTGTAGCACACAGCAGTGTTTGATACCGTGCCCAGATGACACCCTCCCTGGAGAAAAAAAAGACCCTGCCTTTGTCTCTCCCTTCCTGTTTCTACAAATTGAACAGGCTTTGGGGGGGGGTTCCAGAGTCTTTCACAAGAGGACAAGCCTGTGCCAGCTCTCTGTAGTGCTAACACTGTTCATTATTTCACATGGTCATGTCTGTGGTGGAAGGAAGAAGATGTGGTGTGTTAGAAATGGCACCCTATTGCCTGCATAGGGCTCTGGTCAAAAGTAGTGCACTATATATGGAATAGGGTGCCATTTCATCCTTGTTTGTAGTCCTTAGGGCCACATCATCCCAACTGCTAGACCAGTAAGTGTTAGTTGGTACACTAATGACTCCCAAGTGCTGCCTAAATGCCAATCTGAAAGAGCCTTGGCTTGTCGTGAGGTGATAAAAAAATAATGACTTCAACTAAGCATTCATATCTGCAGAGCTGAGAGGCTGACGGGCAGCCCGGTGTAATGGCATGGCAATTATAACCGTCCACGGCTCTCCTAAATGAGGCACTGAAGCGATCCTGTCATCCCCTGCTAAGCCTTTGAATGAAGATGTGACCGGACTCTATTGTGTCAGACTATGGTAATCATCTATAGTAGCCTTAATTGACTGCCTGCCTCGACGAGATAGTGACAGGCAGATTAACAGTCACTCATCGTTACCAGGGAGGTCCATGGAGACAACGTGATGCTGAGTGTGCATGGGCAAAGTACAGGATGATCTGACTATTGTGACATTATCATAGCTCTACTGGATGTAATCACTGAGGGCATTAAAAAATGGCATCACTGTTGTTGTCTCCGATAAAGTTGTGGGTGGACTTTTAGGGTAGCCATAAACACTGCTGCAAGCAATCACCAAATGCAGACATGCGATGGCTTACGCAGCGAAACATATCATCGCCTGTAATCAAATACTGCAAAACATGAGGGTCTGACTTCCAATTTTGTGGTTGAGTTGGAACTACAGATTACATAGTAGGCAGTGGCATTTCAGGAAGACCTTAAATCAGACTGAAATCCTTGAGCAGCCAATCAAATCTAATGTTGAGTTCCGGTGCTATACTGAACCATTGGTGATACGTAACTGAAAGCAAAGCAAGATTACTTTTAAAGTGAGACCGCAGAGACATTAAGATCTCCTTAGTGAGAATAAATTGATTCTTCATCTCCACTTCAGAGCCTCTAATTTGACAATTAGCTACCATGTAATGAACATTCCACAACGAAGAGGATTCTAATTGGCTGTGTTCTTTCTTAACGAGAATAGAATATCATTATTACTTTCTTAACGAGAATAAAATAGCATTATCATCACTCCTCAAGAAAACAAGGAGAGCGCTGAAATGTATAATTGTATTATTTATTATATGCTCAGTTTCACCATTAAAAACAGAGCAAAAAAAACAGCACATCGGTTTGGGCCTAGTGTGGAGGATGCGATCATGCTACAGGGATTGACCTGGTTTAAAGTTTGAGTGAAAACTCTCTCTGGAGTTCTGGAGAAATCTGCTGAGCAGTTGGCCAAATGTTTTCATGGATCCACCAAGAGAGGTCAGCGGCGGGCTGACTGTGTTTCTGCTGTGAGCCTACCCTGGGGTGGGTGGGTGGGTGGGTGGGTGGGTGGGTGGGTGGGTGGGTGGGTCTGTCTGTCTGTCTGTCTGTCTGTCTGTCTGTCTGTCTGTCTGTCTGTCTGTCTGTCTGTCTGTCTGTCTGTCTGTCTGTCTGTCTGTCTGTCTGTCTGTCTGTCTGTCTCAGAAAGAGATGCGTGTTGTTGTGCTTCTCTCCCACACGGTGACACAAACACACAACTAACCAGATTATTATACTGTAGTAAACAAAGTAACAAAACAATCACAACGACAATTGGAAACTAATTAGGAATGTGGCTTCGGAATAAATAGCTACGAGTGTGAACGTGTTATTGAAAAAAACATGATTCAATTTATCAAAAACATATGAGATAATATTGTTCATAATGGTGTTTGACTGCTGTTTTTATGATGAGATATGACAACTGTGCAACCATTCTATTGGCGTATACTACAATATACTGAAGCCTGTGGAAAAAGCACAAAGGCAACATGTCAGCTTCACTTCTGTACACCGTGGGGATAGTATACTGAAGGGCTGTTAGAGAACGTTACTGTCCTCATTACCAAAAATGAGTGGACCTCTGTACCCAAAGACAATTATGACTTCCAGAAAGGGATATACAGAAATGTATTTGATGAAAATACAAAGTGGAGAGACTAAGAGCTTAACAGCCAAGCATCCATCTAAAGCACCTGTCGCTATACGTTGTAATCATATATTTTGTAGGCTCTATGATCTACAGAGGAACAGTACATAGCTAGCTGCAGTATATTGGCTGACAGTGATGTATGGTATTGCATGGTACATAGAGTACTGTGTAAGAACCAATATGACAATGATTTATCCTGTTATTTGTTCAGCTGCTGACTTTTCCTGAGAGCTTTTCCTCTCTGAAAATAGATCATTCAGTTTTGTGCGATTTCCGTCATGTTAGGTATGGTATGCATGTAAACATCTGTACGTTACCTTGGCACACTGTCTATGATTTTGACACCAGCCCAGGGATCCATTGTTCTGAAAGGAAAGAAGAGAGTAGAGGACAGTCAGTAGTGTAATTACTAGGGGGGGAGAAGAGAGTAGAGGACAGTCAGTAGTGTAATTACTAGGGGGAGAAGAGAGTAGAGGACAGTCAGTAGTGTAATTACTAGGGGGAGAAGAGAGTAGAGGACAGTCAGTAGTGTAATTACTAGGGGGAGAAGAGAGTAGAGGACAGTCAGTAGTGTAATTACTAGGGGGAGAAGAGAGTAGAGGACAGTCAGTAGTGTAATTACTAGGGGGAGAAGAGAGTAGAGGACAGTCAGTAGTGTAATTACTAGGGGGAGAAGAGAGTAGAGGACAGTCAGTAGTGTAATTACTAGGGGGAGAAGAGAGTAGAGGACAGTCAGTAGTGTAATTACTAGGGGGAGAAGAGAGTAGAGGACAGTCAGTAGTGTAATTACTAGGGGGGAGAAGAGAGTAGAGGACAGTCAGTAGTGTAATTACCAGGGGGAGAAGAGAGTAGAGGACAGTCAGTAGTATAATTACTAGGGGGAGAAGAGAGTAGAGGACAGTCAGTAGTATAATTACTAGGGGGAGTAGAGAGGAGAGGACAGTCAGTAGTGTAATTACTGGGGAGAGTAGAGAGGAGAGGACAGTCAGTAGTGTAATTACTGGGGAGAGTAGAGGACAGTCAGTAGAATAATTACTAGGGGGAGAAGAGAGTAGAGGACAGTCAGTAGTGTAATTACTAGGGGGAGAAGAGAGTAGAGGACAGTCAGTAGTGTAATTACCAGGGGGAGAAGAGAGTAGAGGACAGTCAGTAGTATAATTACTAGGGGGAGAAGAGAGTAGAGGACAGTCAGTAGTATAATTACTAGGGGGAGAAGAGAGTAGAGGACAGTCAGTAGTATAATTACTAGGGGGAGTAGAGAGGAGAGGACAGTCAGTAGTGTAATTACTAGGGGGAGAAGAGAGTAGAGGACAGTCAGTAGTGTAATTACTAGGGGGGAGAAGAGAGTAGAGGACAGTCAGTAGTGTAATTACCAGGGGGAGAAGAGAGTAGAGGACAGTCAGTAGTATAATTACTAGGGGGAGAAGAGAGTAGAGGACAGTCAGTAGTATAATTACTAGGGGGAGTAGAGAGGAGAGGACAGTCAGTAGTGTAATTACTGGGGAGAGTAGAGAGGAGAGGACAGTCAGTAGTGTAATTACTGGGGAGAGTAGAGGACAGTCAGTAGAATAATTACTAGGGGGAGAAGAGAGTAGAGGACAGTCAGTAGTGTAATTACTAGGGGGAGAAGAGAGTAGAGGACAGTCAGTAGAATAATTACTAGGAAGAGTAGAGGACAGTCAGTAGTATAATTACTAGAGAGAGTAGAGGACAGTCAGTAGTTTAAGTTCTAGGGGGAGAAGAGAGTAGAGGACAGTCAGTAGTATAATTACTAGGGAGAGTAGAGAGTAGAGGACAGTCAGTAGTATAATCACTAGGGAGAGTAGAGAGTAGAGGACAGTCAGTAGTATAATTACTAGGGAGAGTAGAGAGTAGAGGGCAGTCAGTAGTGTAATTACTAGGGAGAGAAGAGTCGAGGACCATCAGTAGTAAAAAAAAAAAAATGTCCTCTCAGTGTCAACTGCGTTTATTTTCAGCAAACTTAACATGTGTAAATATTTGTATGAACATAAGATTCAACATCTGAGACATAAACTGAACATTTTCCACAGACATGTGACTAACAGAAATTGAATAATATGTCCCTGGGGGGGTCAAAATCAAAAGTAACAGTCAGTATCTGGTGTTGCCACCAGATGCATTAAGTACTGCAGAGCATCTCCTCCTCATGGACTGCACCAGATCTGCCAGTTCTTGCTGTGAGATGTTACGCCACTCTTCCACCAAGGCACCTGCAAGTTCCCAGACATTTCTGGGGGGAATGGCCCTAGCCCTCACCCTCCGATCCAACAAGTCCCAGACGTGCTCAATGGGATTGAGATCCGGGTTCTTTGCTGGCCATGGCAGAACACTGACATTCCTGTCTTGCAGGAAATCACTCACAGAACGAGCAGTATGGCTGGTGGCATGCTGGAGGGTCATGTCAGGATGAGCCTGCAGGAAGGGTACCACATGAGGGAGGAGGATGTCGTCCCTGTAACGCACAGTGTTGAGATTGCCTGCAATGACAACAAGCTCAGTCCGATGATGCTGTGACACACCGCCCCAGACCATGACGGACCCTCCACCTCCAAATCGATCCTGCTCCAGAGTACAGGCCTCGGTGTAACGCTCATTCCTTCGACGATAAACGCGAATCCAACCATCACACCTGGTGAGACAAAACCGTGACTCGTCAGTGAAGAGCACTTTTTGCCAGTCCTGTCTGCTCCAGCGATGGTGGGTTTGTGCCCATAGGCGACATTGTTGCCGGTGATGTCTGGTGAGGACCTGCCTTACAACAGACCTACAAGCCCTCAGTTCAGACTCTCTCAGCCTGTTGCGGACAGTCTGAGCACTGATGGAGGAATTGTGCGTTCCTGATGTAACTCGGACAGTTGTTGCCATCCTGTACCTGTCCTGGAGATGTGATGTTCGGATGTACCAATCCTGTGCATGTGTTGTTACATGTGCTCTGCCACTGCGAAGACGATCAGCTGCCCGTCTTGTCTCCCTGTAGTGCAGTCTTAGGCATCTCACAGTACAGACATTGCAATTTATTGCTCTGGCTACATCTGCAGTCCTCATGCCTCCTTGCAGCATTCCTAAGGCACGTTCACACAGATGTGTACAGTGCAGGCAAGGCTAAAGACAGATAGTCATCTGACCTCCCTGTCATTATCAGGTCAATGAATGTCTGCATCCCAAATGGCACCATATTTCCATTATAGTGCACTACTTTTGAACAGGGCCTATAGGGCTCTGGTCAAAAGTAGTGCACTGTGAAGGGAATAGGATACTATTTGGGACTCATACAATTCATCATACCCATGTTATGAAGGCTCCCATGGCAGCCCAAGGGACATGAAAGTCAGAACAGATAAAGGTGGAATAAAACTAATTTTAAAAAGATAAGGACATTTTGTTATGTCACTTTGACAAAATGAGTGGAGCACAATGTGACCTCTGACGCAAATCAGAACTAGTCTCACAAGTCAGACAATTGTTTTCCGAAATATTACAGGTGAAAGACTCAAAATCAATGGTACGGCTACACCCTAAATGGTACCCTATTTCTTATATAGTGCACTACTTTTCACCAGAGCCCTGTGGGCCCTGGTAAAAAGTAGTGCACTACATAGGGAATGTGTGTCATTTGGGATGCAAGCCTAAATTTGAACCACCTCAAAGCAGACTCTAATGGTCCTGTCCAACAACTATAATCCAGATTGATGGTGGCATTAACATGATTTGAATTCACTGTCTGAGGTAGATTATGTCACGTTAAAAAAATCTCAGAAAGGGACTTTTCAGTATGGAAAGCTTACGATAGATTCAACAATCTGTACCAAGATGTATTTCCATGGCTGCTTCCAGCAGAGACCTTTCAAACAATATGCTCCATTTTAGTCACGTTCACCTGTCCATTACTATGTGTCGAATTGATGAAAACGTATAGCTGAAGCGTACTGTAGCTAAACCCAAGTCTGGCAATAAGAATTAGCCATTTTATAGGCTGACATGACATAGTATCCTATCCACTCCTACAACTGGTAGACTTGATCTACGATCTATGACAGGAATTCCATCGCAGAGGGAATAGATGGGCTGCCCTTGCAATCTAACATTGACCCTGCTACATGATCCGTGGGAAGTAGTGATTAAACAGGTTAAAGGTCATATCCTGACCCTTAGAGAGGTCACAAGTGCTTAACAGTGTGGCTAATGATGTGATGTCAGTGCAGTTCCAGTCCTATGATAATAAACCATAGCTAATAGCCATGTGTCTCACTAGTTCACCATTCCATATTCCCTATGGAGCAATTCATTCAGTCAACTATATAGGCCTACTATATGGGAGTATACTAGTGGGTATTCTCACAGGACCATCCTTCTGAATTCTGAGGCTGAATAGTGAGTAACGGGGCATGTTCACCGCTAAGGCTTAGTTATCTCCATGTACTGTCTGTTTTATTTGATTTGATTAATTTCACCTTTATTTAACCAGGTAGGCTAGTTGAGAACAAGTTCTCATTTACAACTGCGACCTGGCCAAGATAAAGCAAAGCAGTGCAACACAAACAACAACACAGAGTTACACATGGAGTAAACAAATATACAGTCAATAACACAATAGAAAGAAATCTATATACAGAGTGTGCACTTGAGGTAAGATTAGGGAGGTAAGGCAATAAATAGGCCGTAGTGGCGAAGTAATTACAATTTAGCAATTAAACACTGGCGTGATAGATGTGCAGAAGATGAACTTGCAAGTAGAGATACTGGGGTGCAAAGGAGCAAAAAAACAAAAACAATATGGGGATGAGGTAGTTGGATGGGCTATTTACAGATGTCATCTGTAAATCCAAGGAGGAGAACATGAACTTGATCATGTGACCTGGGTGGCTCAGTCACAGTGTCATAGGCTTGGGACTGGAGGGGTAGTGAAGGGCTTGATATGGACGTAATTTGGATAACAAGCTTCTCTCTCTCCATCAGCCAGTAGGTTGCTCCACTTCTCAATGCAGAATCAGATTTACAAATGGGACATGGTGAAGAGAACGTTCTAATGAGGAGTACAGTGTACAGACAGTTTCCTCTGTCAGAACATGATACTGAACTCATTCCATTTATTGTGTCTAGTTTGCTTGCAAACTTACCAAATCTAAAGCACTTATTGTGAGGCCAAAACCAAACTTCCGTTATCAGTTAATAATCAACTAAATAAATAAACCAAAACCAAAAGAAAAACAAGAAAAACAAACATTATTTTATCAATAATGGGATGGTCTATTTCAAGCACATTCTGGTTTATTAATTCATTTGCGCATAAAAAGCAAAGGGAATATTATCTAATACAGTAGAAACAAATCGGATTGCCTGCGTTCGATCCAATTTTGACTTTATTCCATGAAGACAGCAGCATGCTCGCCCGCTTGTTTTGGCCTTACCTCCACCTGAGATTGTTTGGAGAGCGTCGCTATGCGCGTGCTGTGCAAGCTGAGGCACCTGGACGCACATCTCCCTCGGTAGACGTCGTTCATCGACCGGGTCTCGTCTTCCCTCTTCGACTTCGCATTGACACTCAAGAACAAGATACTCCACCAACAAAGACTCGCAAATACACCTCGACTTTTGAATAATGACATGGTGTAGGCCTTTTCTCCTGCGTGTGTTTCCCCTCGTAGCAACGGGACGGGTTTGTGACAGTTTGTGGATGCAGCCCGGGAAACTGAGGAAACTTCTATGTCGAAGGGAGGAGCCAGGGTCTGAGCTCAGCCTGCCATTGGAAGACATCTACCATAAAACGCAAATGATCTCAGGCATGATGTGTGTGATGAGTTTGGACCGTTGCCGTCTAGTTGTTTAATTGCTGACATATTTGAAGTTATGACTGGCAAATAGCCTCCAAAAATTACAATCTAAATGTAAGGGCTAATCTACCCCACGCGATAAAACCAGGTCGAGTATAATCTTTAATGATTACTGTCCTGCTTCAAGTGAAGAAGGCATTTTGATAAAGGGTAATAACACGTGAACAAAATCGACAGATTCCACCCCTCAGCGCTCCTGTTCACCTGCCACTCATGCATGACACCTGTTTATGGTCTTTCCCAATACATTTTCTGGGGCCAAAAAAACAACAACATAGAACTGCAACAATCACTTCATAATCTCTTAAATGTTATCCTAGACTGTACTGAAAAACTCATTTTCTACATATTCATTGTGTCTTAATTGGGATTCCTCCCTTCGTTTTCACTAATTCATTCATTGAGTAATTCATCCATTCTTCCATTCATTCATTCATTGAAACTTACCTGACTAACAATAGTTAGTATAGCATAGTAGTTCTCTAGTAGAATCAGTTTGTTGCCTCATGGAAACCTATCTGGGGGGCGGGAAGTTACACAGCTTCCAGGGAACCCCATCATTTTCACCGGTAGCAGAAAACAACATTTTAATGGGCAAAACTATAAAAACTAACCACTACCATATCTCACAAAGTATCACTCCACGTTTTGGCACCGTTTTCTTGCCCACGGAAAGGAGAGAATATGACGTGTAGGAAATATTGAAGAAATCCTCCCGTAGTTGGTATTTTTTTGGTCATGCTCATTGAAAAATAGTCTCTGCTTGGAGCATTAGCCTCCTGTGGTGATAATGACTGGCCCATACCTCTTCTATGTTAGGTTTTATAGAGTGGTGCTGTGCTGAGCTGTGTGGAATCACAGCAGCTGTGCTGTCTACTAACTACAGGGTCATAATTAGTCTACAGGTGAGGAGCGTTTTCTGACACTGGCTGCAGTTCAGAACCAGAGTCAGGTTCAATCTGTCCATTCACAGTAGCTTTAGTTTACACAGAGGCAAGATTGCGGAGTGAATGATGAAGGGTTTGGTAACTCAGTCTGTCTTCTGTCATTTGGACCACAATTGCATGTTTAAATGCAATCGTGTATTTAGTAGAAATGGCATGGGGCCCCTCTCAAGTCAAATCAATTCGAATCTAACTGTATTTACCACATGCGCCGAATACAACAAGTGTAGACTTTACCGTGGAAATGCTTACTTACAAGCCCTTAACCAACAGTGCAGTTCAAGAAGAAGAAAGTATTCAACAAGTAGGCTAAAATAAACAGTAATATCAAAAAGTAACACAATAAGAATAACATTAACGAGGCTAAATACAGGTGGCACTGTTACCGAGTCAGTGTGTGCGGGTACAGGCTAGTTGAGGTCATCTGTACATGTAGGTGGGGGTGAAGTGACTATGTAAAGGTAACAAACAAACAGCGAGTAGCAGCAGTGTACAAGGTGGGGGGGGGGGTCAATGTAAATTGTCCGGTGGCGATTTTTGTGAATTGTTCAGCAGTCTAATGGATTGGGGGGGTAGAAGCTGTTGAGGAGACTTTTGGTCCAAGACGTGGCGATCCAGTACCGCTTGCCGTGCGGTAGCAGAGAAAACAGTCTTTAATTGGGTGGCTGGAGTCTCTGACAATTTTGGGCTTTCCTCTGACACCGCCTATTATATAGGTCCTGGATGGCAGGAAGCTTGGCCCCAGTGATGCAATGGGCCATTCGCACTACCCTCTGTAGCGTCTTACGGTCAGATGCCGAGCAGTTGCCATACCAGGCGGTGATGCAACCGGTCAGGATGCTCTCAATGGTGCAGCTGTAGAAACCTTTAGGGATCTGGGGGCCCATGCCAAATCTTTTCAGTCTCCTGAGGGGGAAAAGGTTTTGTCGTATAGTCTTCACAACTGTCTTGGTATGTTTGGACCATGATAGTTCGTTGGTGATGTGGACACCAAGGAACGTGAAACTCTCGACCCGCTCCACTACAGCCCCGTAGATGTTAATGGGGACCTGTTTGGCCCGCCTTTTCCTGTAGTCCACGATCAGCTCCTTTGTCTTGCTCACATTGAGGGAGAGGTTGTTGTCCTGGCACCACACTGCCAGTTCTCTGACCTCCTCCCTATAGGCCATCTCATCGCTGTCGGTGATCAGGCCTATCACTGTTGTGTCGTCAGCCAACTTAATGATGGTGTTGGAGTCGTGTTTGGCCACGCAGTTGTGGGTGAACAGGGAATACAGGAGGGGACTAAGTACACACCCGTGAAGAGCCCCAGTGTTAAGGATCAGCGTGGCAGACATGTTGTTGCCTACTCTTACCACCTGGGGGCGGCCCGTCAGGAAGTCCAGGATCCAGTTGCAGAGGGAAGCTAAGGACTCCCAGAGTCCTTAGCTTAGTGATGAGCTTCGTGGGCACTATGGTGTTGAGCGCTAAGCTGTAGTCGATGAACAGCATTCTCACACAGGTGTTCCTTTTGTCCAGGTGAGAAAGGGCGATGTGAAGTGCGATTGAGATTGTGTCATCTGTGGATCTGTTGGGGTGGTATGCGAATTACAGTAGGTCTAGGGTGTCCGGGAGGATGCTGTTGATGTGAGCCATGACTAGCCTTTCAAGCACTCCATGGCTACCGACGTGTCCTTGGTCATGCAATGCTGAGTCACAGCGTGTGACTATATCTTAAACGGGCAATCCACAGATGCTACATCCATTTTTGGGCTTATAAAATAAGAAGACTATAACATATACAGTGGAGCAAAAAAGTATTTAGTCAGCCACCAATTGTGCAAGTTCTCCCACTTAAAAAGATGAGAGAGGCCTGTAATGTTCATCACAGGTACACTTCAACTATGACAGACAAAATGAGAAAACAATTCCTGAAAATCACATTGTAGGATTTTTAATGAATTTATTTGCAAAGTATGGTGGAAAATAAGTATTTGGTCACCTACAAACAAGCAAGATTTCTGTCTCTCACAGACCTGTAACTTCTTCTTTAAGAGGCTCCTCTGTCCTCCACTCGTTACCTGTATTAATGGCACCTGTTTGAACTTGTTATCAGTATAAAAGACACCTGTTCACAACCTCAAACAGTCACACTCCAAACTCCACTATGGCCAAGACCAAAGAGCTGTCAAAGGACACCATCAACAAAATTGTAGACCTGCACCAGGCTGGGAAGACTGAATCTGCAATAGGTAAGCAGCTTGGTTGGAAGAAATCAACTGTGGGAGCAATTATTAGGAAATGGAAGACATACAAGACCATTGATAATCTCCCTCGATCTGGGGCTCCACGCAAGTTCTCACCCTGTGGGGTCAAAATTATCACAAGAACGGTGAGCAAAAATTCCAGAACCACACGGGGGGGCCTAGTGAATGACCTGCAGAGAGCTGTGACCAAAGTAACAAAGCCTACCATCAGTAACACACTACGCCGCCAGGGACTCAAATCCTGCAGTGCCAGACGTGTCCCCCTGCTTAAGCCAGTACATGTCCAGACCCGTCTGAAGTTTGCTAGAGAGCATTTGGATGATCCAGAAGAAGATTGGGAGAATGTCATATGGTCAGATGAAACCAAAATATAAATTGTTGGTAAAAACTCAACTCGTCGTGTTTGGAGGACAAAGAATGCTGAGTTGCATCCAAAGAACACCATACCTACTGTGAAGCATGGGGGTGGAAATATCATGATTTGGAGCTGTTTTTCTGCAAAGGGACCAGGACGACTGATCCATATAAAGGAAAGAATGAATGGGGCCATGTATCGTGAGATTTTGAGTGAAAACCTCCTTCCATCAGCAAGGGCATTGAAGATGAAACGTGGCTGGGTCTTTCAGCATGACAATGATCCCAAACACACCGCCCGGGCAACGAAGGAGTGGCTTCGTAAGAAGCATTTCAAGGGCCTGGAGTGGCCTAGCCAGTCTCCAGATCTCAACCCCATAGAAAATCTTTGGAGGGAGTTGAAAGTCCGTGCTGGCCAGCAACAGCCCCAAAACATCACTGCTCTTGAGGCCCAAAATACCAGCAACAGTGTGAAAACCTTGTGAAGACTTACAGAAAACGTTTGTATATAACAAAGTATTGAGATACACTTTTGATATTGACCAAATACTTATTTTCCACCATAATTGGCAAATAAATTCATAAAAAATCCTACAATGTGATTTTCTGGATTTTTTTTCTCATTTTGTCTGTCATAGTTAAAGTGTACCTATGATGAAAATTACAGGTCTCTCTCAACTTTTTAAGTGGGAGAACTTGCACAATTGGTGGCTGACTAAATACTTTTTTGCCCCACTGTAAATGCCTCATTTATAATGCCTCAGAACCAAAGCTTGTTTTACTTCAATGTGTGCAAACATTGTAAATGTAAACAAACACTATATAGCCTCCAAATAAACTTCAACCTATATTTATTCATTCCTTGCATCAAGAGCTCTGCATTCTTACCAACACAGTGGCAGGGTAGCCCCTTTTGTTATTGTTTCAACTACGGGTTACACCTTTAAGCTCTATCTCAGGACATGCCAGACTTACTTAATAAATTACGCATGTACATTTTATTCACCTGGTGGTCCAACCACACTGCAACTTTCAGGAGGAGGAATACCCCCTGCTCCATTTAAAAAATGGTTAAAGAATATGTGCTTATATGCATGCGTGTGTGCAGAGAGGGGATCCTTGCAAGCATGTGGTGGAGGAAGTAAGTAGTTGGTGTGGGGTCTTGTAGTCTCCTGCAGGCTGCTGAATGGTATTTTCCACAACCCTGGTGGTTTCCTTCCCCCCTGACTGGGGGAAGCCTCTGCCAATGGGGTGTCCCCTACAGTATGGGTCATAAAACCAGGGTCGGGGAACCCCTGTGTCTACGTGGGAAGGTAGTAATGGACGTTATACGAGTTGCCTACTTTCAGCCATCGACGTATGTGTGTGTGATTGTGTGTGTGTGTGATTATGTGTGTGTGTTTACGCATCCGTGTGTGAGTGTGTGAGTGAGCAGGGGGTTTTCCGCTGGCAAACTTTGTTAGCCTTTGGAAAACAACAATCACGCGTGGAGCATGAGCATACAGTTCCCTAAGGAGGTGTAACGATCGGTTATTGGAGTGTAATGAATTAAATAATGAACTATTGACACAGACGGAGCTTGTCTCTCAGCATGGGTGTTTCAGTCAATACACTGCTACACAGAGTCTCTTGACTCTAGGGCTGTCCCAAATGGCACCCTATTCGCACCCTATTCCCTACATAGTGCAGTACATTACATTACATTTAAGTCATTTAGCAGACGCTCTTATCCAGAGCGACTTACAAATTGGTGCATTCACCTTATGACATCCAGTGGGACAGTCACTTAACAATAGTGCATCTAAAACTTAGGGGGGGTTGGGTGAGAGGGATTACTTAACCTATCCTAGGTATTCCTTAAAGAGGTGGGGTTTCAGGTGTCTCCGGAAGGTGGTGATTGACTCCGCTGTCCTGGCGTCGTGAGGGAGTTTGTTCCACCATTGGGGGGCCAGGGCAGCGAACAGTTTTGACTGGGCTGAGCGGGAGCTGTACTTCCTCAGTGGTAGGGAGGCGAGCAGGCCAGAGGTGGATGAACGCAGTGCCCTTGTTTGGGTGTAGGGCCTGATCAGAGCCTGGAGGTACTGAGGTGCCGTTCCCCTCACAGCTCCGTAGGCAAGCACCATGGTCTTGTAGCGGATGCGAGCTTCAACTGGAAGCCAGTGGAGAGAACGGAGGAGCGGGGTGACGTGAGAGAACTTGGGAAGGTTGAACACCAGACGGGCTGCGGCGTTCTGGATGAGTTGAAGGGGGTTAATGGCACAGACAGGGAGCCCAGCCAACAGCGAGTTGCAGTAATCCAGACGGGAGATGACAAGTGCCTGGATTAGGACCTGCGCCGCTTCCTGTGTGAGGCAGGGTCGTACTCTGCGGATGTTGTAGAGCATGAACCTACAGGAACGGGCCACCGCCTTGATGTTAGTTGAGAACGACAGGGTGTTGTCCAGGATCACGCCAAGGTTCTTGGCGCTCTGGGAGGAGGACACAATGGAGTTGTCAACCGTGATGGCGAGATCATGGAACGGGCAGTCCTTCCCCGGGAGGAAGAGCAGCTCCGTCTTGCCGAGGTTCAGCTTGAGGTGGTGATCCGTCATCCACACTGATATGTCTGCCAGACATGCAGAGATGCGATTCGCCACCTGGTCATCAGAAGGGGGAAAGGAGAAGATTAATTGTGTGTCGTCTGCATAGCAATGATAAGAGAGACCATGTGAGGTTATGACAGAGCCAAGTGACTTGGTGTATAGCGAGAATAGGAGAGGGCCAAGAACAGAGCCCTGGGGGATACCAGTGGTGAGAGCGCGTGGTGAGGAGACAGATTCTCGCCACGCCACCTGGTAGGAGCGACCTGTCAGGTAGGACGCAATCCAAGCGTGGGCCGCGCCGGAGATGCCCAACTCGGAGAGGGTGGAGAGGAGGATCTGATGGTTCACAGTATCAAAGGCAGCCGATAGATCTAGAAGGATGAGAGCAGAGGAGAGAGAGTTAGCTTTAGCAGTGCGGAGCGCCTCCGTGATACAGAGGAGAGCAGTCTCAGTTGAATGACTAGTCTTGAAACCTGACTGATTTGGATCAAGAAGGTCATTCAGAGAGAGATAGCGGGAGAGCTGGCCAAGGACGGCACGTTCAAGAGTTTTGGAGAGAAAAGAAAGAAGGGATACTGGTCTGTAATTGTTGACATCGGAGGGATCGAGTGTAGGTTTTTTCAGAAGGGGTGCAACTCTCGCTCTCTTGAAGACGGAAGGGACGTAGCCAACAATCAGGGATGAGTTGATGAGTGAGGTGAGGTAAGGGAGAAGGTCTCCGGAAATGGTCTGGAGAAGAGAGGAGGGGATAGGGTCAAGCGGGCAGGTTGTTGGGCGGCCGGCCGTACATTTCACCTTTTGGGCCCTGGTCAGAGTAGTGCAGAGTAGTGCAAGAGCACTATGGGCCCTGGTCAAAATGAATGCACTATATTAGGGAATAGGGTGCCATTTGGGACACAGGCAAATCATCATTATCTGTATAGAGTTTGAATTATTAATACATTTTGGTTTAATTCATGTCAAATGCATGATCATGATGTATTGTCAGGAACTGACAAATGTAGTTTCTTTCAGCCTATTAATAATGCATGTCTGTCACTGTGGATTGATCTTCATGCTGTGCCCAGCTAAACCATAAACTATCTGTATTGGACTATGCTGTAAGTAGGAGCTCTGTTGACATCTAGTGGATGAAATATGTATCCGTTTATATTCATTGTTGACAAATCGGCCCTAAAATAATGTTGTAATTATGTTGTAATATTTTCTGAGTTGAAGTTTGAAACTGCAACCTAAAAAATATCTGTAACCTAAAAAATATCTGTAACCTAAGACTATAACCTAAAAAAGATCTGTACCCTAAGACTATAACCTAAAAAAGATCTGTACCCTAAGACTATAACCTAAAAAAGATCTGTACCCGAAGACTATAACCTAAAAAATATCTGTAACGTAAGACTATAACCTAAAAAATAGCTGTAACCTAAGACTACGGTGTAGTGTTCTGGGAATTGTGACATGGCAGGCTGCCATGGGAATTGTTCTAGGATTGCCACCTGGATCTTTCCCACTTGGTCACTATAGTAACAGCAGAGCAGCTCAAGCCTTGGGTGGTGGCAAATAGTGCTGCTCAGTGCTCATGTTTTATGCCATTATCTTACCTGACCAATCACATGCTAAAGAGTCAGATGATATCTGTATAGGCCCATCTATTTTATCAAATTGAATCATGCTTTCAGGTTAAAGCTGACATCAATAAACAAATGCAAACTGTTGGGGAACAAAGCAACTTTTGTGTGGACTACATATGTGGTACCAGACATCACACCAAATTACAGAATCAACAGTTGTCTCAGTTGCATCGGTCAGAGGAACAGCACCAGACATGAATGTTCTCACTCTTGTCTCCAAACATCCGGGCATTCTCACATCTTTTTACATTTTTTATTTATTTTACCTTTATTTAACCAGGCAAGTCAGTTAAGAACACATTCTTATTTTCAATGACTGCCTGGGAACAGTGGGTTAACTGCCTGTTCAGGGGCAGAATGACAGATTTGTACCTTGTCAGCTCGGGGGTTTGAACTCACAGTCCAACGCTCTAACCACTAGGCTACGCTGCCGCCCCATCTGCATGCATCTCTTGAATGTTGAGGGAGCTGTGGAGAGAGGATTGAAAATACCAGATACCTAAGAGACAACCTGGGCCTGTATTTATAAAGCATCTCAGAGTTCTGATCCAGGAATAGGTCCTCCGTGTCCATATAATCTTATTCAGTATCATCTAAAAGGCAAAACTGATCCAAGATCAGCACTACTACCCCAAAATGTGTGTTGTTTTACTGATAATTTAACCTTGGTAGGTCGCATAAGGTAAAGTGGCCAAGTGAAGGAGGGAGCTCCATACGAAGTGAGTGTTTGAATGTGATTCTCGCGCAGATGTTTTTTCTCTCGCTTTGGCAGGTCTCCAGTGTGTCTCAGCTATGGTCTCTACAGCCACTGTCAAGATGTTTGTTTCACCTTAGGCCCTCTCCTGGAAATACAGTAGACCAGCATTATCTCTGGTGTAGTTTAGTAGCTTGGTTAAACCTGACTGAACGAGTCAGATTTAACCATGTTGAAATCATTTGTTTAGTAGCTTGGTTAAACCTGACTGAACGAGTCAGATTTAACCATGTTGAAATCATTTGTTTAGTAGCTTGGTTAAACCTGACTGAACGTTCCATGTTAAAAAAATATGAAAAAAATGTGTTTAGTAGCTTGGTTAAACCTGACTGAATGCTCCATGTTAAACAATGATGAAAAAATTATTTCACAATGGTTCAGTGTGGTTAATAACCAGGCAAGTATTCAGTGAGACAGTTTATCATACCTAGTAAGACATAGAGTACTCTTTTTGGGCAGACTCGCCATAGCTTAAAGACAGCAGCAGGAGAAGGAGAGAAACACACACCACTTTCATCTTTCCTTCTCTTCAGGTGTCTTTTGAGCTGTCATTTTAACGATAGAACATATGTCATCAAAGAGTGCTTAGTGTGACTAACGTATATAGTCGGTCCTGTTCCGCTGCTTCACATGCAGGCTTGTGTATAATGATAGACATGGTGAAACCCAAGTAGCACAATTTAATTGAGACAAATATTTGTAACACTTTACAACTTTTTAAGCATTTTAGTGGTTGTGTTTGTTCTCGTAGCGTATTGTTATAGTGTGTTGTTATGAGCAATAAATAGTGACGAAGTTGCAGGTAGGCTACAACTCAAACAGAATTTCTGACCTGGTTGAGTTTCATTTAGAGACATTCTTTCTGGTCCAATCAATTGTATTTTGATTCTAGCTTTCCTTTCCTCTCCCTTCTCCTCTCATGAAGCAGGTAATATACTTGAATCTATTCTCTGATATTCATTAGGCGATGTTTCATTTATTCAGGTTTAGCACAGAATTTCCCAGATGTCCTCTTGTCTGGATCTGAATATCAGAATGGGAATTCCTGGTTTTCAGAAGAGATTACGCAAGACAATAAAGTTTACAGCGATCAGTGCCACAAAACAGGGACTGTTCCAGATCTAGGCCGGAAATCGTTACATTTTGTACTTTATTTGAAAATACAAATAGTTTTAAAAAGTAGTCATTTTTGGGATCTGTATTCAAAAAGTTGTAGTTACCTCCAAAGTAACTATTTGCTCCACCAGATTAACTTTCCACAACTCAGATATTCAAGGTCTGCTCTGTTCCACATTGGGACATTCAACATTAGGACAGAGTGTGTAATGACACTTTTAAGCTGAATGGAGTCTAGTTTATAGCTGATAAATCACATACAAGTCATATACAGGACTAGTTTATAGCCTATATGATGTATTACCCTGTACCACCACAGAAAATATAAACTTGCTCAGTGCAGTGCTCATGTTTCACCTGGCTAATCACAGTTTAATTATGTCAAACATAAATAATAATTAAATGCAAACTATTTGGAACAAAGAAGCAAAAGTACAACTTTATTTCTGTTTCTTCTTGGCAGTTTCAATCATGTGCATTGATTAGTACAATTAATGGACTGTATAGTATACAGTATGGTAGACAGAGGATGTGTCTCTCAGTTGCATTGGTTGGTGGTGCAGCAATAGGCATCAATGTCCTTGTTGCTTCCCAGCAGCATGCATTCTGACATCTTCATGCATCTCTTGAAGTATGAGATAGCTGTGGAGAGAGAGAAGCGAGACAGGATAAAACACCAGATACAAACCAGCACATTTTCTTGATTGGATAAAGCAAACGATTCCTTAGATGCCAATCAAAAGGATCAAGTATTTTGTGTTTTCCCGATTGGTTACTGATCCTAGGGTTAAACACTGTAAAGTGCCTAGTGAAGGGGTATATACAGATGAAACTCAGGGTATACTGCCTAGTGAAGGGGTATATACAGATGAAACTCAGGGTATACTGCCTAGTGAAGGGGTATATACAGATGAAACTCAGAGTATACTTCCTAGTGAAGGGGTATATACAGATGAAACTCAGGGTATACTGCCTAGTGAAGGGGTATATACAGATGAAACTCAGAGTATACTGCCTAGTGAAGGGGTATATACAGATGAAACTCAGGGTATACTGCCTAGTGAAGGGGTATATACAGATGAAACTCAGGGTATACTGCCTAGTGAAGGGGATAATAGATGCAGTACGTACGAAGTGGGTACTTGAATATGACCATGGCACAGGTGTCATGGTCAACACGGCAGGTCTCCACTGTGTTACTGCAGCCATTGCCAATACATCGGTTGCATCTCAGGCCCTCTCCTGGAGAAAACAGAAGAACAGCGTCATCTCTGTTGTATTGGAGTGTGTCTGGTTATCCATTGTGTATAATGATAGAATGGAGATGAGAATAAGCTAGCTTTAATCTGGTACATGTGTTTATTTGACATTGTCCCTGTCAAATAAAGAAATAAAATTAGATGGTAATTGTACATGAAGTTTAATTGGTGGGAGTCCAGTGAATGTAACACAACAATCAACAGTGAAAAGAAGGACGCCTGTACAGAATAAAAATATTCCATAACATGCATACTGTTTGCAATAAGGCACGAAATTAAACCTGCAAAATATGTGGCAAAGAAATTAACTTTATGTCCTGAATACAAGGCGTTACTGTATGTTTGGGGCAAACCCAACACAACACATCACTGAGTACCACTCTTCATATTTTTCAAGCATACTTTCCTTCGGCAAGGACTAGTGAGTTTTTAAGTGTAAAAATAAACCGAATAGAGCAAAGTACAAGCAGAATCCTAGAGGAAAACCTGGGTCAGTTTGCCTTCCAACAGACCCTGGGAGACAAATGTACTCATCAGCAGGAAAATAAACTAAAACACAAGGCCAAATGTAAACTGGAGCTGCTTACCAAGACAACATTGAATGTTCCTGAGTGGCCTAGTACATTTTTTGACTGAAATTGGCTTGAACATGGCTGTCTAGAAATGATTACCAACCAACCTGACAGAGCGTGTAGATTTAAAAAAGAATAATATTGTGCAAGTACTGTACAATCCAGGTCTGCAAATCTCTTTGAGGCTTACCCAGAAAGACTCACCGATCCAATCGCTGCCAAAGGTGATTCTAACGTGTATTGACTCATGGGATTGAATACTATTGTAAATGAAATATTTCTGTATTTAATTTTCATTAAACTTGCTAAAATGTCTGAAAACTTGTTTTCACTTTGTCATTGCGAGGTATTGTGTGAAGATGGGTGAAATAAAATATAGATTTAATCCATTTCGGCAGTAACACAACAACAGTGGAATAAGTCAAGGGACATGAACACTTTCTGAAGGCACTGTAGTAAAATGATTGCTTTGATTGCTTTGATAGACGACCATATCAACCACGTTACACTGGATTGCGGGGCAGCTGTATCACAAAAACGTCTGAACTACAGTTGTTGCGTGTGAAACATAACAGCAGAAAGACAGGACAATGCGAAGATGTCAGAAGGTGGGAATAAAAAGCAGGATCAGGTGGACAACACTTAGGAAAGTAAAGCAACTCCAAATCATTCACGCTGTGGGTTTTAGACAAGTCGATGCACAATTTACTTTTGTAAAATGTTCCGTGTGATTGAAGTTTGATTTTAGTTGAATGATTATATAATGATTAGAACGTTTTACGATATTATTTGGAGGGAGAAATGTGATGGTGCCCCTAGAGATGACAGCTCTTTAAAAGTATGTTTTTGTGGTCGTTGAAGAACTAGGTAGAATAGGTTCGTATTCAGGCCTACTTGATAGCTAGCTGTAGTTGTATCTAATAAATAAACTCTTTAGGCTAACAGTGATCACTGGAAAGTACATATCCTGAAGAAAATGTGCTGTGTTTGCTAGCTTGTTTCAAAGTGTGTATGGTTTTGAAATACATTATAAACTCAGCAAAAAAAGAAATGTCCCTTTTTCAGGACCCTGTATTTCAAAGAAAATTTGTAAAAATCCAAATAACTTCACAGATCTTCAATTGTAAAGGGTTTAAACACTGTTTCCCATGCTTATTCAATGAACCATAAACAATTCATGAACACGCACCTGTGGAACGGTCGTTAAGACACTAACAGCTTACAGAGGGTAGGCAATTAAGGTCACAGTTATGAAGACTTAGGACACTAAAGTGGCCTTTCTACTGACTCTGAAAAACACCACAAGAAAGATGCCCAGAGTCCCTGCTCATCTGCGTGAAAGTACCATAGGCATGTTGCAAGGAGGCATGAGGACTGCGGATGTAGCCAAGGCAATAAACAGCAATGTCTGTTATGTGAGATGCCTAAGACAGCGCTACAGGGAGACAGAACGGACAGCCCGTTGTCCTCGCATTGGCAGACCACGTGTAACAACACATGCACAGGATCGGTACATCCGAACATCACACCTGCAGGACAGGTACAGGATGGCAACAACAACTGCCTGAGTTACACCAGGAATGCACAATCCCTCAATCAGTGCTCAGACTGTCCACAGTAGGCTGAGAGAGGCTGGACTGAGGGCTTGTAGGCCTGTTGTAAGGCAGGTCCTCACCAGACATCAACGGCAACAACATTGCCTATGGGCACAAACCCACCGTCGCTGGACCTGGCAGGACTGGCAAAAAGTGCTCTTTACTGACGATTTGCGATTTTGTCTCACCAGGGGTGATGGTCAGATTCGCATTTATCGTCGAAGGAATGAGTGTTACACCGTTACACCGAGGCCTGTACTCTGGAGCGGGGTCGATTTGGAGGTGGAGGGTGCATCATGTTCTGGGGCGGTGTATCACAGCATCATCGGACTGAGCTTGTTGTCATTGCAGGCAATTACAAAGCTATGCGTTACAGGGAAGACATCCTCCTCCCTCATGTGGTACCCTTCCTGCAGGCTCATCCTGACATGACCTTCCAGCATGACATTGCCACAAGCCATACTGCTCGTTATGTGCGTGATTTCCTGCAAGACAGGAATGGAATGTCAGTGTTCTGCCATGGCCAGCGAAGAGCCCGGATCTCAAGGGCTAGGGCCATTCCCCCAGAAATGTCCGGGAACTTTCAGGTGCCTTGGTGGAAAAGTGGGGTAACATCTCACAGCAATAACTGGCAAATCTGGTGCAGTCCATGAGGAGGAGATGCACTGCGGTACTTAATGCAGCTGGTGGCCACACCAGATACTGACTGTTACTTTTGATTTTGACCCCCCCCCCTTTGTTCAGGGACACATTATTCAATTTCTGTTAGTCATATGTCTGTGGAACTTGTTCAGTTTATGTCTCAGTTGTTGAATCTTGTTATGTTCATACAAATATTTATATATGTTAAGTTTGCTGAAAATAAACACAGTCGACAGTGAGAGGACATTTAGTTTTGTAGTGGTAGTGTCTGCAGTAGTAATGGTGGTACTGTAACTGGTCATAGTTGACAAAGTAGGGTAAAGGAAATGTTAGGATAGCCTGAACATGCGAAAATTGGTTTGGTGTATCTAGCTTCAACGGTTCAAGAGTTACTGTTGGTGGGTTATTTTATACAAATGTATATACATGTAGTTACAGTTTGTCAAAAAGTCATTATAATTTAGGATAGCCTGAACATGTGAAAGTTAGTTTGGTGTATGTAGTTTGAACAGTTAAAGATTTGCTGTTGGTGAGTTATTATATGCTAAAAGAAGACCTTGTTGGGCAAACTCACCAAAGCTACATGCCAGCAGCAGGAGAAGCAGAGAAAAACATACAGCTTTCATCTTTCCTTTCTTCAGGAGTATTTAGATCTGTCGTTCCAACAATAGAAAATAATGCATCATCTAATACTCCATTTCTATGGTGGGATTATCCTGTCCAACATTTACAACATGTACTGTAAGTCTATGTAGGTCTACACACTGTAGGTCTACCTCTTATTTGCTTTAAATGTGCAGAAACATTCTGAAACCAACCATTTCACAACCCAAGTGGCACAATATCATGAGACAAAGTTATGAAGAGCAATAGGTTGTGGAGTAGTTGCTCACCTGATTGTATTTCCTTTGGATGTATGTCCAGCTCTCTTTTACTTGACTTTCCTCTCCTTCTCCTTTTATACAGCATAATATGCTAATAAAGCTGCTATCTATGAGTCACTTGTGTGAGATAATGGCAATATTTACTTAGGTTTAGCACAAGTAGTTCCCTTAGCCTACTCTATATACAGTGGCAAGAAAAAGTATGTGAACCCTTTGGGATTACCTGTATTTCTGCATATATTAGTCATACAATTTGATCTGATGTTCATCTTAGTCACAACAATAGACAAACACAGTCTGCTTAAACGAATAACACACAAACAATTATACGTTTTCATGTCTTTATTGAACACACCGTGTAAACATTCTCAGTGCAGGGTGGGAAAAGTATGTGAACCCTTGGATTTAATAACTGGTTGACCCTCCTTTGGCAGCAATAAACTCAACCAAAAGTTTTCTGTAGTTGCAGATAAGACCTGCACAACATTTGAGAGGAATTTTGGACCATTGCTCTTTACAAAACTGTTTCAGTTCAGTAATATTCTTGGGATGTCTGGTGTGAACCGCTCTCTTGAGGTCAAGCCACAGCATTTTAAAACGGGTTGTTTATTGCTGCCAAAGGAGGGTCAACCAGTCATTAAATCCAAGGGTTCACATACTTTTCCCACCCTGCACTGAGAGTGTTTACACGGTGGGTTCAATAAAGACATGGAAACGTATAATTGTTTGTGTGTTATTAGTTTAAGCAGACTGTGTTTGTCTATTGTTGTGACTAAGATGATCAAATTTGATGACCAATTTATGCAGAAATCCAGGTAATTCCAAAGGGTTCACATACTTTTTCTTGCCAATGTACTTTTTGAAACAGTTGCTTTCTCAGGTCTGTATTCAAATAGTTAAACAAAAGTACTTACTTTCTGAGATGTGTATTTACATTTTAAAAAGTAATCGATTTCTGAGATCTGTTTTCAAATAGCTTAGAAAAGTAGTCAATTTCCCGGATTAAAAAAAAAAAACTTTTCCAGAAGCATAGTTAAAACTATAGTTATCCACGGTCTGCTCTGTTCCACATGTGGACAGTCCACATCGGGACAGAGTGTGTAATGATACATTTAAGATATCAAACCCTCAACAGAACAACTAAATGTAGCCTATATTTTCTGTGGAGGTATTGAGTAATACATAATATAGGCTGTATATGACTTATCGTGTATAAACTGAACTTGCTCAGTGCAGTGCTCATGTTTCAGGCCATCACCTGGCTAATCACATGTTAACGATGTCAAACATAAATAATCAATAAATGCTAACTGTTTGCAAAAAAAGTACAACTTTATTTCTGTTTCTTCTTGGCAGTTTCAATCATGTGCATTGATTAGTACAATTAATGGACTGTATAGTATACAGTATGGTAGACAGAGGATGTGTCTCTCAGTTGCATTGGTTGGTGGTGCAGCAATAGGCATCAATGTCCTTGTTGCTTCCCAGCAGCATGCATTCTGACATCTTCATGCATCTCTTGAAGTATGAGATAGCTGTGGAGAGAGAGAAGCGAGACAGGATAAAACACCAGATACAGAAGACACAAACCAGCACATTTTCTTGATTGGATAAAGCAAACGTTTTCCTTAAATGTCAATCAAAAGGATCCAATATTTTGTGTTTTCCCGATTGGTTACTGATCCTAAGGTTAAACACAGTAAAGTGCCAAGTGAAGGGATATATACAGATGAAACTCAGGGTATACTGCCTAGTGAAGGGGTATATACAGATGAAACTCAGGGTATACTGCCTAGTGAAGGGGTATATACAGATGAAACTCAGGGTATACTGCCTAGTGAAGGGGTATATACAGATGAAACTCAGGGTATACTGCCTAGTGAAGGGGTATATACAGATGAAACTCAGGGTATACTGCCTAGTGAAGGGGAAACTATATACAGATGAAACTCAGGGTATACTGCCTAGTGAAGGGGTATATACAGATGAAACTCAGGGTATACTGCCTAGTGAAGGGGTATATACAGATGAAACTCAGGGTATACTGCCTAGTGAAGGGGTATATACAGATGAAACTCAGGGTATACTGCCTAGTGAAGGGGTATATACAGATGAAACTCAGGGTATACTGCCTAGTGAAGGGGTATATACAGATGAAACTCAGGGTATACTGCCTAGTGAAGGGGTATATACAGATGAAACTCAGGCCTAGTGAAGGGGTATATACAGATGAAACTCAGGGTATACTGCCTAGTGAAGGGGTATATACAGATGAAACTCAGGGTATACTGCCTAGTGAAGGGGTATATACAGATGAAACTCAGGGTATACTGCCTAGTGAAGGGGTATATACAGATGAAACTCAGGGTATACTGCCTAGTGAAGGGGATAATAGATACGTACGGAGTGGGGGCTTGAAGGGGATAAGACCGTGCCGCAGGTGTCATGGTCAACACGGCAGGTCTCCACTGTGTTTCTGCAGCCTTTGCCAACACAACGGTTGCATCTCAGGCCCTCTCCTGGAGAAAACAGAAGAACAGCATCATCTCTGTTGTATTGGAGTGTGTCTGGTTATCCATTGTGTTGACTGGGAAACTGGAGCATAAAGAATGGAGAAGAGAATAATCTATCTTTAATCTGGTACATGTGTTTATTTGGCATTGTCCCTGTCGAATAAAGACATGAAATGAGATGAAGACCTTGTTGGGCAGACTCACCAAAGCTACACGCCAGCAGCAGGAGGAGCAGAGAAAAACATACAGCTTTCATTTTTCCTTTCTTCAGGAGTCTTTTGATCTGTCGTTCCAACAATAGAAAAAAGACATCACCAAAGACTCCCTCTATGTGGTGGGATTATACAATGTTCAACAATTGCAACATGTTAAGTCTGATTTATTTGAAATGTGCAGGAGCATTCTGAAACCAACCATTTCACAAGCCCAGTAGCACAGTATCACGAGACAAAGTTATTAGGTGCTGTAGATAGTAGAGTAGTTGCTCACCTGATTGTATTTCCTTTAGGTGTATTGAGCTTCCTTTACTCTCCTCTCCTTCTCCGTCTCCTTTATACAGCACAGTATGCTAATAAAGCTGCTATCTATGAGTCACTTGTGTGAGATTTTGGGCAATGGATTTACTCAGGTTTAGCACAAGCAGTGCCCTTTGTCTCTCTGTAAAAGAATGGAAATTCCCGGATTTCACGAGACAAAGGTTTGCAGTGTCGTGTTCCATACTGGGACATTCCAGGACAGGGGGTAAAGAGAATTTCGAAATATTAAAGCGCAACAAAACAACTGACTGGTGTGCGAAGTTTATCTAAGAGGTGGTGTTGGATGATGAATCATTCATATCACATGTAAACAAGTTCTTATTATGACATTTAGACATATTTTGTAATCAGGAACAAAAGGTTAAAATATCCTTTTGCAATACTGAATGTATTTCATTGCCATTTGAACTGGGCTCCAGCCACACGCATACCAATGATACAGAAGGTGAATAGAGGCCATGGGTCTTATAAGTTGCAGTTGTTCCAGTTGCAGCAGGTGATACTCAGACCCTCGGTCACACCAAGCTTCAGGCACTCCATCATCTTGAAGCAGGACTTGTGGAAGGTGTTCTCTGGAGAAATAGAGAGAGAAAGATAGAGAGGGGGGGAGAGACATGATGATGACGATACCCACAGGGCACAGACGTCAGTTCAACATCTAGTTTTGACTTACATTTGGTTGAGGTCTCAACTAACGTTCATTTCAACATGAAATCAACAAGAACTGTCACCATGTCATTGGATTTAGGTTCAAAGCTGGGTGATAAAAAGAGGAAATGCCCTTACGTTGATGACCTTTTTCCAACCCAATCAGTTTTCTATGTTGATTCAACGTCATCACCTAGATTCTTGTGGGGTTAAAATGACATGGAAGCAACATTGACTCAACCAGTTTTTGTCCAGCGGGTAATGACTTTCGACTGAGTGATAATCTTGTAGGCCTAACTAGTAAATAGATTTCTGTTGTTTGTGTGTGTATGTCTTTAATGGATTTCTGGTTGGATTAATAAGGCACTGTGGCAGTGATTGTGGCTGTATGCCATGCCGACTGAATGGTGCTGGGACTCACCATAAGGGGAAGGGTAGGTCACTTTGGCACAGGCGTCCAGCTCGGGAGGACAGGTCTCCACAGTCCCCACACAATCACCACTGCCTGGCGTGGCCCGGACACACTTATGGCCCTGCGGGGCCTCACCTGAGAGAGGGGGGAGAGAAAGAGAGAGAGAGAAATAGAGAAACATTAACGAAAACCTGAGTAAACCTTGAAAGTCAATGGCCACAGTCATAGTGTGTAGCCTAGTGCACACTACTGACCTACGATCGAGGTTTTTATTTCATTTGAACTTTTGAAAAGAAAAACATTAGGATGCTTCAACATGAAGAGATATGTACCATAGATGACGGCCACCAGGAGCAGGAGACCAAAAGCAAAGACTTTCATGTTTGGATGTGGTTCTAAGAGAAAGAACGACACATTTCAACAGTGTAACCTATGTAGACACGACAGTTAACACATTGTTCAATACCTTACAGGTCTTTGTGTCCTAGGCTCAGACAGACATTTCAAACAGGGTCAAAAAAGTGTGAAGTCAGTGCCCTTTTGTCCATCTTACCCTCTGTACCTCTGCAGGTTTCCGTGTAACTCTCCTTCCTCCGGCCCCTCCTTTATTCAGAAATATGAGACTGATAAACACAATGCTTTGGGAAAAGAACCCGATAAGAAAAGACATGTTATTTTTAAAGCACGGACACAGGTGCAGTGTCAGACATGAATACGTACAGTACTGGAATGGGTAGCCTTACCACTCAAATGAAAGGATCATTGGGTTTAATATTCCTTAACTGGCAACGGCTGTAATTGTGATGTAGCTATGTGATTGCGCTGCGTAGCAGTTACAGGAGCTAAACAGACTTCCACCTACTTTTTTTTTTTTTTAAAGGGCTGAAAAAGGAGGTGGGGGAGTAAAAAATAAGATGAACTATTTGAAATGAACCTGTGAAGCTTTGAAAATGACAACAAAAACAATGAATATTTTTAAAAAATGGGGAAATATAAAGAAACATTAGGCCTTCCTAGCAAGCCAATGTGGTGGGTAACCTTGAAGAGAAGCCAAACCAAAGGATGAGGAGGCTGTGTAGCTTGCGCTGTGAACCTACCTGATGCTGCAGGTCAGAGATGGGTCCCATTATGCCTGGCAAAAACCAAACACTGCATTCCACAGTGAGAACCTCATACCAACGGTCAAGCATGGTGGTTGTCGTGTGATGGTTTGGAGATGCTTTACTGCCTCAGGATCTGGGCGACTTGCCTTAATATAGAAGGAACCATGAATTATTCTCTGTATCAGAGAATTCTACAGGAGAATGTCAGGACATCTGTCTGAAAGCTGAAGCTGAAGCGCAGCTGGGTCATGCAGCAAGACAATGATCCAAAATACACATGAAAATGGCTAAAAAAAATAAAAAATTGAAGTTTTGGAATAACCTGGTCAAAGTCCAGACCTAATCTCGATTGAGATGTTGTGGCAGGACTTGAAACAAGCAATCCATGCTTGAAACCCCACAAATGTCACTGAGTTACAGCAGTCCTGCATGGAAAGGTGGGACAAAATTCCTCCACATTGACATGAGAGACTGATCAATGATTACAGGAAGCTTTTGGTTGGTGTCATTGCAACTAAAGGTGGCACAACCAGTTATTGAGTGTAAGAGGAAATTTACTTTTTCACATTGAGTGTTGGCATTGAGTGTTGCAGACTTACATAACTTTGCTTATGAAATTAATGAAATAAGTATATAATTGTTGTGTTATTGGTTTACTCAGGTTCCCTTTATCTAATATTAGGTTTTGGTTGAAGATCTGATAACATTCAGTATCAAAAATTGGCAAAATAGAGAAGATTAGAAAGGAGGCAAATATCTGTCTATACTGACAATATGACAAATAAAATGGGAGTATTACTGTACATTTAAAACAGGTTAAAACAATAATGTTCTCAATTTATTCGATCCCAGAAAACTAGAATATAGAATAGAATAAAATACATATAGAATAACATGGATATATAAGCCGAGCAAGAAAATATGAAAAATCGGATATATCCTCAATGGGGCGGCAGCGTAGCCTAGTGGTTAGAGCGTTGGACTAGTGACTGGATAGTTGCGAGTTCAAACCCCTGAGCTGACAAGGGACAAATCTGTTGTTCTGCCGCTGAACAGGCAGGTTTTCCAGGACGTCATTGAAAATAAGAATGTGTTCTTAACTGACTTGCCTGGTTAAATAACGGGAAAATAAATTTTAAATAAATTTCAAAAATGTAGCAAGGTGGTAAAAGCGCATAGCTGTATTCATTTATATCCACTAGATGGCACTGTCCCTTTACGAGATTCATAAATGAGGTGTGCAAGCAGTTATGGGATTGCGCATGCGCAGTGTGTGAGACTGGAGAGCTGTTGAAATCCATCGTTGGTCCAACATTACTTTAGGTGGGTAAATCATTAATTTTTTTTTTATCTTACTCTTGTACCGGAATATATCATAGTTTGCATAATCTGCAATGTATAAGAGTTTGTTTTGTAATATTGATGCCAGATGGTCATGTTAGCCTGTTGATACTTTCAGATTGACATGGTCATGTTAGTTTCTTTCTTAAGAACTCCTTGACATTATGTTGGCCTATTTAAAGAAGCATGTTAATTATCTACACTGCTGTTGGTCTTTGTACTGTGTGTCGTGCTCTGCGTGATCCATTGTACTACTCTCTGGGCCGGACCATTTCCCCTACAGTACACTTTTAGAGGTTGATCACAAAGGATCGCATTACTCATCATCAACCCTCTTCACTACGACGTACACTTAGTCACAAGCCTCATTTGGATTATCGTGAATTGAACACCGCTGTCTAAAATGCAGCATGCTTAGAAAAAGGGCCACATGGATAGGATTTGATATATTCAGAGAATTTTCAGTTGATCAACAAATTGATCCATTACATAAACTAGATTTGGCTATTTCAGTGCTTAGCTTTCTGTGGGATACAGTGCCTTCAGAAAGTATTCATAGCCCTTGAAAATGTAAAATGGTTTAAATCTTCATATTTTTTTCTTACCCATCTACACACAATTCCCCATAATGAAAAAGTGAAAACATGTTTTCAGACATTTCTGCACATTTATTGAAAAATAAATACAGAAATATCAAATTTACATAAAATATGCACAGCCCTGATTCAATACAGATTAGAATCCCTGTTGGCAGCGATTACAGCTGTGAGTCTTTCTGGGTCTCTAAGAGCTTTGCACACCTGGATTGTACAATATGTGCACATTATTCTTTAAAAAACTCTTCAAGCTCTGTCAAATTGGTTGTTGATCATTGCTAGACAGCCATTTTCATGTCTTGCCATAGATTTTCAAGCGGATTTAAGATACATCTGTAACTAGGCCACTCAGGAACATTCAATGCCGTCTTGGTAAGCAACTCCAGTGTATATTTGGCCTTGTGTTTTAGGTTATTGTCCTGCTGAAAGGTGAACTTGTCTCCCCAGGGTCTGTTGGAAAGCACTCAACCAGGTTTTCCTCTAGGATTTTGCCTGTACTTAGCTCTATTATGTTTATTTTTACTCTTAAAAACTCCCTAGTTCTTGCCGAAGACGAACATACCTATAACATGATGCAGCCACCACCATGCTTAAAAATATGAAGAGTGATACTCAGTGTTGTGTTGGGTTTGCCCCATTTTTTTGCAGGTTTAATTTAGTGCCTTAGCGCAAACAGGATGCATGTTTTGGAATATTTTTTATTCTGTACAGGCTTCCTTCTTTTCACTCTGTCATTTCGGTTAGTATCGAGTTAAAAAGGACACGTCTTTGTAGTGGCCAGGGCTGGATCTAGGCTTACGGGGCCCTAAGTGAGATTTGGTTGAGGGCAAGATGTTTTAGTAGACCCCCTCTTGACGGCAGAGAGAGAAAAAATGTACGTTTTAAAGTTCATTTGTAATTCTACCCATTTTGCCATGAAGCGTACAGAAAATGTTGCCGTTTTCACGCAGGTTTTCTGTAGTTCTACACATTTTGCCATGGTGTGGAGAGAAAATGTAGCAATTTTATAACACATTTCATGCAATTCTGCTCATTTTGCTATTTGGCAGAGAGGGGTTTAGTGGTTCTAAAGCACAATTTCTTCAATTCTACCCATTTTGCCATGGGGTGGAGTGTTTGAAATGGATATTCTGCCACTTTTCAACCTTGTATTCATCATCTTCATCACAGTGTCTGTTGGTTATTACTGCATTGTCGGAATTAGAAGCACAAGCATTTCGCTACACTCGCATTAACATCTGCTAACCATGTGTATGTGACAAATAAAATTTGATTTGATTTTACATACAGTGCCTTCGGAAAGTATTTAGACCCCTTGACTCTACACACAATACCCCATAATGACAAAGCAAAAATGTATTACAAATAAAAAACAGAAATGCCTTATTTACACCATCCCTATGGTGAAACATGATGGTGGCAACATCATGCTGTGGGGATGTATTTCAGCGGCAGAGACTGGGAGACTAGTCAGGGTCGAGGCAAAGATGAACGGAGCAAAGTACAGAGAGACCCTTGATGAAAATCTGCTCCAGAGCGCTCAGGACCTCAGACTAGGGTGAAGGTTCGCCTTCCAACAGGACAACAAACCTAAGTGGCTTTGGGACAGGTGTCCTTGAGTGGCCCAGCCAGAGCCCGGACATGAACCCGATCGGACATCTCTGGAGAGGCCTTAAAATAGCTGTGCAGCAATGCTCCCCATCCAACCTGACAGAGCTTGAGAGGATCTGCAGAGAAGAATGGGAGAAACTCCCCAAATACAGGTGTGCCAAGCTTGTAGTATCATACCCAAGAAGACTCAAAGTTGTAATCACTGCCAAAGGGTCTGAATACTTATGTAAATATAATTTTTCCATTTTCTTATGTTAAAGAAATTAGCAAAACATTCTGAAAACCTGTTTTTGCTTATTCATTATGTGGTATTGTGTGTAGATTGATGTGGGGGGAAACTATTTAATCACATTTAGAATAAGGCTTTAACCTAACAAAATGTGGAAAAAGTCAAGGGGTCTGAATACTTTCCAAACGCACTGTATGTGAAAACAGCGCGCTTCTAGGATCTGTGGTTAAAAAGACAAGGTCCTAAAAAAGGGCCCCTGGGCACATGCCCCAAGTTTAGACAAACTTAGTAATCTAAAAATTGTTCGCTGACATGGCTAAGTGAGTGACTGTCAGTGACTGACAAAACAAGAGGAAAACCTGCTGATGCACAACCACACTTTTAACTTGCACCTTGTGTATTCTACTATTCTAACGTGCAACAGTAAGTTCAGACTCCGACTGAGTTCCAAAAAAAAACACACATAAGCGACTGCTTATGTCGCTTATGCCTGGAGGCGGCCCTGGTAGTGACTTGGTACTGATACACCATCCAAAGTGTAATAATAACTTCACCATGCTCAAAGGGATACTCAATGTCTGCTTTTCTCAAGTCTGACTGTAACACAACAAAATGTGGAAAAAGTCCAGGGTCGTGAATATTTTCTGAATGCACTGTATATCACCCAGAATAAAGGGCCAAATGTACAACCATGCTAAATGTTGTTCCATTCTTGCAGTTGCATTTATATCCACTGGAGGGCACCATCAACTCACTAATATTCACTGAGATTGACAGAGACAGACAGTCTTCTGTTTCATTATAATTATGGTTTTATCCAGACAAACCAGTTGACCCAAGATGTGTACACAGATAATAGAACACAAAATGTATTAACACACATTTATACTTTGCCTACGCGTCTTTTGTTCCATCAATTTCTTAGTTAAGCTCTGTGCTTTGTGCCTCTCTGGGGTAGCCTTGTACTAATGATAACACAGCAATAAATTACTTATATAAAATAAATAGTGAAATAGTAGCAAAGAAATCTAATATTCACATGTAAAAATTAGATTTCATCGTCTAGGATATGTTCATATCCAGGGCACTCACGCACGCACGCACACACCACAATAGTGTGTTTAAAGCGTTTTGAGAAGTGCACAACTACATCCAGTGAGCACTGATAAGTCAAAATGGTCACGGTTCATAAGTATACATTCAAATAAGACATTTGGTGTGTTCAATAAGCTACAATACAGTTCTATGACAGTCTTGTTCGGAGATTATAAAGACGTTCTCCGTGTATACATTATGGGGCTACACATTGGCTGCCTCCCAGGCTTTGACACAATGTCTGGAGTCCCTTTGCCAGATGCTATCCATTTGGAATCTCTCTTTCTCTCTCTGTGTCTCTTTCGTCACTTTCCCTTCTTCTCTCTGTTGTCTGACAGGCCCACTGATTCCAACACAAACAGACACATCCTCTCCCCTCCTCTCACTCCCCTCTCTAATATACTCCCCCTCACTGGGGAAAGCTCTCAGTTTCCTCCCTCCTTCCAGTGCTTTACTCAATGTCCTCCATCTTAATGATAGGGACTTTAACAAGAAAGCTATTTGAAAACAACAAGGACCAAGTTTTAAAGGCCTACATCGTAGTAGAATGATGTTTGTGTGACCCTACTACAGTATGTCCTAATTATTTACAGATTATCTTTGTGAGCCCATATGTCCAGTTTCTCTGTCAAAGAGCTTCATTGGTAGATAAAGGCACTGTTGATGCTACTTTATCACCATGTACTTGAGTAAGTTAGTTCACATTCCCAGAAGAGCTGTAAATTATTCCACTGGTCCTTTTAGGGCGAGTCAGTCTCATCCCGTGTCTGGGAAACTCCTGTGCTGCTGGACCTGACCCTTCCACCTAACTCATGTGCCAGGATAGAGGGTACAAACTGCCTCCTGGAACTATGTGTAGAGAGTAAACACTCCTAAATGTAATCATCTTCCCCCTGTCCTGTAGGGAGCAGCTGTACAAGTAAAAAAACATCATAGGACAACACAGTGCAGTCGGTGGGAGACAGTGGACCTGTCGGCCCGCCACTTGGTTTTCCTCTTCTTCTTCAGGCTCCTCTCTGGAATCTGTTGCCTGGGTGAGAGAGAGAGAGAGAGAGAGAGAGAGAGAGAGAGAGAGAGAGAGAGAGAGAGAGAGAGAGAGAGAGAGAGAGAGAGAGAGTGGCTCTCATAGCTTTTGTATCAAACAGACAACCCTTCTCTAAATAATCTGTGGCGGTAACATACCTGATTACTCTAACTAACTCGTGGAACGCCTTGTCAACATTCATGGCTGGGTCCTTAGCACTGGTTTCAATGTAAGCTATCTGTAAATTAAAAGGCTCAGAATTGAGTATGGAGATCAAACAATATCTGTAGATTACATACAGTGGCAATACAACGTATGTGAACCCTTTGGAATTACCTGGATTTATGAATAAATTTGACATAAAATTTGATCTGATCTTCATCTAAGTCAGAACAATTGGCAAACACAGTGTGCTTAAATAACAAACAAATGATTGTATTTTCTTTTCTTGTCTATATTGAATACATCATTTAAACATTCACAGTGTAGGTTGGAAAAAGTATGTGAACCCCTAGGCTAATGACTTCTCCAAAAGCTAATTGGAGTCAGGAGTCAGCTAACCTGGAGCCACTGCTGTCCAAAAAAAGTTTGCAAAGGTCACCTGGATTTTCAACAGCGCCACTGGCAAAATATTCTATGGACAGATGAAACTACAGCGGGAAAAAAGGCACCGCACACCAACATCAAAACCTCATCCCAACTGTAAAGTATGGTGGAGGGAGCATCGTGGTTTGGGCTGCTTTGCTGCCTCAGGACCTAGACAGCTTGCTATCATCGACGGAAAAATAAATTCCCAAGTTTATCAAGACATTTTGCAGGACAATGTAAGGCTATCTGTCTGCCAATTGAAGCTCAACAGAAGTTGTGTGATGCAACAGGACAACAACCCAAAACACAGAAGTAAATCAACAACAGAATGGCTTCAACAGAAGAAAATACGTCTTCTGGAGTGACCCAGTCAGAGTCCTCACCTCAACCTGATTGAGATGCTGTGGCTTGACCTCAAGAGAGCGGTTCACACCAGACATCCCAAGAATATTGCTGAACTGAAACAGTTTTGTAAAGGGGAATGGTTCAAAATTCTTCCTGACCATGTGCAGGTCTGATCTGCAACTACAGAAAACGTTTGGTTGAGGTTATTGCTTCCAAAGGAGGGTCAACCAGTTATTAAATCCAAGGGTTCACATACTTGTTCCACCCTGCATTGTGAATGTTTACACGGTGTGTTCAATAAAGACATGAACATTGTTTGCATGTTATTAGTTTAAACAGATGGTGTTTGTCTATTGTTGTGACTTAGATGAAGATCAGATCAAATTGTACAACCAATTTATGCAGAAATCCAGGTAATTCTAAAGGGTTCACATACTTTTTCTTGCCACTGTACATGTAAAGTTCACACATTCACTCACACTGTGTTTACTAGCCATCTCCCTCCCCTGATCACTGGGTATTTTACGTAAGTGCAGCAGATCCACTTTGTTGGCCACAAGAACCATAGGAAAAGATTCCCTAAAAAAATAAGGAAAATAACAATGAATAAATGAACGAATGGATGGATGGACAGAGTAATAAATGCATGAATGCCTGAATAACGGAATGCAGGAATGACTGTTGTCCTGGCCACGGCTACCAGTGGGAAGTTAAGTAGTAAATCCCACCGGTCCTTCACCCTGAGGATGAGTTGATGGAAGCGGTCCACATGTTCAAAGCTGGCCTTGTCTGTGACAGAGAACACGATGAGGAACCCGTCCCCAGTCCTCATGTACTGTTCCCTCATAGCACTGAACTCCTCTTGGCCTGCTGTATCCAGAACTGCAGAGACAAACACGATCAGACAGGTCCCACATATAACATCTACACTTGAGAACAGTATTATGAATGATCCTGGTTATTCATAAATATGTGTAACTGTGTGCTGATCCCTCACATCTAACAATGGCAGCACAATAATGCTCTCCTTTTTTTCTCTCCTCATAACAGAACATTCCATCTTGTTCTTCAGTACATTACAAAGGTTATTTCTGGGGGAAACGATATAATACTTTTGGCTAGGTTAACAAGTTGGGCTCTTTATTTGTAATGTATGTGCTGCACATCTATAAATCCATTTACCGTCCAATATGGCCCACTGGGCATCAATCTCAGTGTGTTTGAGGTAGGAGTCCTCGATGGTGGGGTCGTAATCAGGGACAAAGATCTTCTGAAAGAACTGAATGGTGAGCGCACTCTTCCCCACTCCCCCATCCCCCACCACTACCAGCTTATACGTGGGGAGATTGTCACTGGGAACAGCGCTCGTTGCCATAGTGACAGCTATGCTATACCTGGAACACAGAGGGAAGACGGAAGATGGTGTATGTCTGACTGATGCCATTTATAATGGGCTTTTTGCCCCTCTCTTCCTCTGGACAAAAATACATGACACAAATCACAAATGAAATGGCACAGGTAATGGTGTGGTAATAGATCAATATACATCTTAAATGAATATTACAAAAGCAGAGATCCTTCTTTTTCACTGCAATGCATAGAAAACACGGTCATTTATCTTCCATCCCTTACGTGGTTGCTTACTCACTGGGCCAAAACAGTATCATTCTTATGTTGGAATACCCACTCTTTTTTTCCACTGAAAACATCAAACACTCAAACAAGGCTGAGGTCTGTACTGTAGCAGTCTAGTCCTTGTCTGCTGGATCTTTACTGACGTACTTAAGTCAGGGAATCACCCACCCACACACACACACGCCATGAGTAAGGAAACCTAGCCTGCAGCTCCATACAATGGCACTGGCCTAACAGGATGAGGTCACACAGAGAGTTCTTCCTTCCTGCAGTCAACAATGGCGGGAAGTGGAGGGTTTCCTTTCTCAGTGGATACTGTAGCCTGCATCGCTGGTCGGAGCCGGAACGGAGCCCAGATGCTTGTGGGACTTACAGGCCCTCCAGAACAATATTGTAGCCAGAGAATGGGACAAGGGCAGACCAACCAATAACAATTCCCAGTCGAACCTGGGGCCTGAGGAAACCTTATGATCTGATTTGTCCCCCAAAGTGTTCAGAGCAACAACAAAAACACTTTTTTTTTTACATAAAAGGCTGTAAAAACACCAGGAAATCAGCTTCAAGTGATTTTAATTTAAGAAATCTGTTCCCAAGTATTCCCACGCACAATAGAGAGACATGTGATCTTATACAAACGACAGCGAGTTATTAAATTACTGTTTTATATAACATTATAAAACAGTAATTATAACATTATATCTATTTGGGGTCCTTGTGGACAATTTGTAGTCTTCAAATGATTTGTAATTATGTTCCAGCCCCCGAACAAGAGCTCAAGTACAAATCGTCCCGCGGCTGAATTAAGTTGATGATTTAAGTTCTTTTTCAGTTATATGTCGTCAAATGCTGTTCTAATCGCATATTATGTAGGCCTACTTACCCAGCACAACCTGTTGATCGAGGACTATGTTGTCTGGGTGATTCCTTATTTCTCAGACACACTTCGCGCACACATACACCTCATTTGTGATCAGTCAGCTCTGTGATTCATAAATCCTCATTCATCTGTGATTCACAGAATCCCATATCCCCACTGAACAGTTTTGTTTTTATAGTGCCAAATTCGATCCCATAACAAAGTTGAACAATTCTTTGCTTAGGCATAACCAGATAAAGTGCGATTCGGTATTGTAAAATGCCTCGCCAGACAATATTATTTGAAGGTATAATTGGACTTTCACACACATTTCAGTAGGATACAGCTAGCCGTGACTTTACATCTGAAAACACCAGACATCCCAAAACATCGCAATATGTCGTAGCCGATTAAATAAAATAGCTTACCCCAATATATTTACTGTAAAGTCGCTTGCATGAAGTCACATTTCCTGCCTTCTCATGTTGTGAAGCTGACCTCATTCAGAGCTGTACATTTATATAAAATCCATTTTATATCACAGCTGCTGGAAAGTCCAGCATCTGCCACAAAAATGTAACAGTTACTTTGCGTTGCAACAGCTGATACGATAGGTTTGCTTCACGCGGGAGAAGGGGGGTCAACATGTGTTATTTTAGCGCAAATAAGCCCTTATTTGAATGATTATAGGTCCCATTTAGAGTTTGTCGCGCTTAATTTAAGTGCTTCAATTATTGACTTTCAATGTGTTATGGTTTTAACCTGCCATTTTTGGTGGTAAAGTATAACAACATTTGAACAGCATCCCCTTGTTGTAGAAATGGAGCATTCCATAGTGACTCAAGTCCAGATGTGACCATATAAAAATAATTATATTTTCAACCAATGTATAGCCTATTGCTTATTTACAAAGTATCTATGAACTATCTACAAAAACGAATAAATAACTATTTATTAACAACATACAAACTGCCCATTAATCATTTTAAGTGGGCCATACCTTTTTGTTACTTACGTGTTACCTAAAAGTGGGCAGTTCTAAATGGGAGCGTACAATAACGGGGATCACTATCAGAGTTTCTGCGTTTCATTTTGAAACTATATACAATAATCCAGTTATTACCATTAATCTCAAATAGAAGTGGCATGGACATCGAATTGGCCACAAGATGGGAGTATAGGATATTTATTTGCAAAAGTAACTATGTTTACTAAGCTTTTAATATATCACACACAAACTACATTAATGGAAAAATATTTGAAGTTACCTACAATCTAATAATAATAATAATAGTATTCATATTTCCCCCATTTCTCACAATGTAGGCTGCGCGCGTGCGTGTCGTGAAACCTGCGCCTCAAATGCCACGCCTACTAGTTTGACAGACATCAACCCCCGTTCAAAAAATGTGTTGTGGAGTTCACGCCATGTTTCGTTGATGCCCCGTGGTTTATGCTTCAGCGATATAAATGATAAACGTCTTCAAACGGGGTTGTCTTTGAATTGAACTACAGTTTGGGGACCGCGGAAAGGAAGTTCTGTTTTTTTGTGTGTGATCATACCTACCTGCCAGTGCTTGCCTTGCCCGCATTACAATGGTTGCGTCCTGTATTGACGTTTGCCTGGGTCCATCATCGCTGTGGTGCTGAAAAGAAACGAACCCGTGCGGCCGTAGCGAGTGCATGCTGCTGCGAACGATGAGGAGGTTTCTGTGGACCTGCAGCGGTTGAATTGCACCACCTCGCCCACTTCTTGATTTTATCCCTCAAAACCTGGACTCTACCGGCGCAGTTTATGAAGGTAACATTAAGCAGCCTGCATAATAATAACGTCATGCCATGGTTAGCTTGCTAGCTTGCATAGCACAGCTGATGTAGCAAGTTAGCTAACTAGCTGCCCATCTATCCAGAGACAGTATAGCTACACCTCTGCGTTAGCTGATGCTAGTCTTAGTGACAGTGACAAGTATGTGATGGCCTGGTGGCTAGCTTTCTAGCAAGTTAACGTCAATGTGTTGTTATTTTTCTGTCCCTGTCATATGCCAGTTGACAGCCTTATAGGCTACAGTTAACTCGAATGGAACCGAACAGAATAGAGTGTGCACTTCTAACCTATGTCTGGTTCTGGGAGGGAGTGCAGGCCAGGGGAGAAGGTAGAGGCTAAATATATGTCTGGGTCAATAGATGGATAAACCTCTTTCTTGAATCAAGACACAGAGAGACCCCACTGATTCTGATTACAGGTAGGCTACATACTGGTTTAGCTGGTTGACATAATGAACTCCACTCAGAATTACATACAAGTCTTGTTTGTCTGTAATAATGCTGTTATGATACATATTCATGTCGTATTCATGCTGCTGGATGCAAGACCCCGTGCTCGGTTCCTATCACAAGAAACATGGACGCTCTAGTTTAGTGCACCGACTGACTTGATAGAAACACTAGGCTTCTAATCGACCTGCTGCTACAAAGAAAGGCTGAGCGAATAGAGCGTCACAGAAACAGCATCGTCCCTGGAATCTATAGAATCCCCACTGATGTCATCATAATATTCCCTCCCCTGCCTCCTTGCTGACCATAGTGGAATATAGAGGAGCAGCCATTTGCTATCACACAATCTCAACTGTCTCTCTCTCTCTCTCTCTGATAAAGAGCTGCAGGGCTATAGTGGAGAACGACGAGAAAGAGTGGAAAGAAGAGGATTGTATATCCTACCCATACGGCTCCATCTCTCCATCTCTCTCCATCTGTCCAAAGCAGCCTCACATTTTTAGAGACTGGGTCAGTTATTGTCAAGTGCAAGGCTTTTTTTGACAGTGCAGTGAATGAGAGTGATGGAGTACATGGGATTTGATTGGGGAGAAGGGGGAGTGTGCTGAAACAGATGAAACCGAGCAACGGAGTGTGTGGTAAATGACAAACGCATATGTGCTCATGAAGCTCTAAAACAGGATGAATCACTAGGGGGTCTACACTGTAGTGTCCCTACGTCCACAGTTCGGGGTGGTGAGTTAGTAGCTACACTGCTGCTGGGGCTAAATATCTGAATGAATGAGATGTGTAGCAACAAATGCCAATGGAGCTTTAAGAATGGGAGAGGAGGAAGGAAGGAATCAGGGAGAATGAGAATGGCCTCAAAGGGGGTTCTATCAATGGCAACGCTCTCTAACCTCGAGCTCACAGCCATCGACAACGTAATTGTGTTTGTTAGGCTATTCATCATTATGCTCAATTCTGTGTGGACATAATGTTGCAAAGGAGTGCAGCTGATTTAATTTGCGACCCAGAATCCTTTTCAGAGTGAATCTCTTCTGTCGTGAACAATGTTGTTTAGATTTGTGCCCAGGGTTAAATGGCTTGTTAGCTACTGTTGGCTTTAGCCTCATAATGTTAAGAAGGCTTGCTAGACCACGCACGGAAAAAAACTGAGAATAGTGGAAAGAGAGAAAAAAAGAGGGCAATACGCTCTCTAGTGTCACGCACGAGTGTGTGATCTGTGATGCATGTGTGGCGCTCCACAGTTGATCTATTGATGGTAGCCCTCCAAATGGCATCCTATTCCCAACATAGTGCACTACTTTTGACCAGAGCCCTATGGTGAATATATGCCATTTGGGACTCAGATGTGGTGACTGAGGTCTGCAGAGTGGAAGATCTGAGAGGAAGGGGAACTCCCTTTGTGTGTGGAACACAACCTACCTGGGTTGTGTTCAGTAGACCACACTATAGCAAAACGTGTTGAAACGAAAATGAGTGTTTGTTATTGGACAAGTCCAAGCAGTCCCTCCTTGTTTTAGTCCATTTTTTTCCTGTTTCATGCCTAATGAACATGACCCTTGTTGTTTGTACTGTATTCTCTTGGGGGGAGAGATGTGTCTGAACTGTACACACAGCATGCTAATCCAGTGCTGGAGTGGGTGGGAGTGTTTCAGGAGCCAAGGTTTAATAAAACGATTATGTCCCTTAGCTGTCATAACAGTTTATTGTACACAGATGCTTTGAAGAAGGAATGTAGCCTAAGTACACAATATTTTTCTGCTTTATAACCCATAGTTATACCGTGTCAGATAGGTAATGCTGTCCTGTTGTACTTGGTGTGAAAATACTAAGACAACGGTAGGCCATTATATCACCTGATTGATCTGTAAAGCAATGTGTAACCTACTTTATTCAGGGGTTAGGTTACTAACTTCGGTCTAGGGCCCAGGAGTTGCATTGGGATTCAAGGTAGCTCCTCTGCATTTGGCATGGTGTCTGTCTGGTCTCTCCACGCAGCTCCAGCAATCCAGAGCTGTGGCTCTATTACTGAAAGGTCACTCAGCCCCAGAGACTCAGCCTATGATTTGAACTCTGTTATGGAGGGGGGTGGTGTTGTCAGGCGAGCCAGGTTGGAAGCGGGTTACACTGACACTGACACACAGTCTATCTGTTCCCATCCCTCAAGTTCATGGTTGTTGGATGGGACCCACCCCACACTCAAGGCTAGCTGCCATGGCCATTCACTGCCAACTTTGTCTGGTTGTCCTGGATGCTATGGTGACAGAAAGTGCAGTAAACAAACACAGTGATAGACAGTAAAGGTCAAAGTAGGTATATATGGATCAGTATGTTTATTAGGATTCTACTGTGACTGTTCCATGTGTTGACATCTGCACACTGGAGGTGATGTTTTTGGACTGCAACTTTGTTCAAAGGAGGGCCTACGTTGTAAATAACCTTAGTCTAAACCTGAGACTCATTGGGATATTTGGCTTTTTTCTATTGGTAGGCGTAAACAAAAACGGTCATGTCCTGAATAGACTTGAGTAGATAATAAGGTATGATTCAGGCCAGGACAGCTCCACTCCCTAGATATTGTTTAGGCCTAGTTTGACCATTTCATTTAAGAATTCAGAACATGGAAAACATAGATAAAGTGCATGTGAACTGTTAAAAACACGTTTAAATAATGGGAAGGATAAACATGATAGAATAATAGCCAGTAGGTTTTGAAGCGTCTGATCCCCCTGATTTAACCTCTAACTGTGAGAAGTTGGGAACCGTGACAGGGTATTGGCCCATGTGGGAGTTCTGGAGACGGGTCCAGTGTGACAACACCGTACAGCGACTCAGCGTGTCTTTGTGTGTTGCACTGTGACATTCACAGGAACACCATTGTCACTGACAAAAGCTCTGCTGCTGGTGTGGCCATTGTTTATTTCGGGACCTTTCTGAGTGCAGTCAATGGATGATGTCATGCAGGAAAAAGGTCAAAGGTGATATAGCCTAGCTTAGTTGTTTTAAAACAATTTCTATATTTCTGCAGTCACTTTTCTCCCTAAAATGTGATATGATTGTGAAATATGATTTTAATAAGTATTTATCACCCTTGCCCCTGTTATTACAACTTTATAACTCAGAATTAGGCCTAACAGCATCCATCAGAGAGAGTGTGTGTGGTGTGTGTGTGTATGTGTGTGTCTGTGGGGACTCTGGTGGGGACGTGAAGACTGCTAACCCTCCTGGGGAAGTCCTCTTTAGTGTGTGTAGCTCTCTTCCTCCCAGCAGTAGTGAACTGGGTCATGCCTCACTCAATCCTTTCATTGTACTGCAGCCTGACTGTAAGAGCATGGACCATAAAGGATCAAGGGCCTTGCATCTGACGGGGATCTCTTTCTAGATATTGCTAGAATGAAGTATGACATCATCAGCGTCAGTCACAGATTTAAGGAGGAGTGCGTTGTCTTTATTCTTTTTACTTGACTCAATTATGCTCGTTGCCGACTGTTTAAAAAGAAAAATGAACAACATCTTGAAAAATAGGTATACTGGTGTTGAAGAGGAGGCGAACCATTCTCCATTGCATTTTTTAAATTTAACTAGGCAAGTCAGTTAAGAACAAATTCCTAGCCCAGCCAAACCCTCCCCTAAACCGGATGACGCAAGGCCAATTTTGCGCCGCCCTGTGGGACTCCCGATCACGGCCGGTTGTGATATAGCCCGGTATCGAACCAGGGTCTGTAGTGACGCCTCTAGCACTGAGATGCTGTGCCTTAGACCGCTGCGCCACTCTGGACCAATGTAATGTATTTCAATGCAGTATAATATAAGGTCCCTAACCCTGCTGTTTTGTTTCTCTGTGTTGCAGACCCAGTGTGGACAGTAATGACCTCACGCTCCCGGTTGCCAGCTGGCAGTAACGACAATGTCCGAGCATCAGAGCTGGCACAAGACAGGCAGCACACAGAGGTGGTCTGTAATGTTCTTCTGCTGGATAACACAGTTCAAGCCTTCAAAGTTAATGTAAGTACTGTACTATACTACTCCTGGCATCTACACTGACTGTACAGCCATACATCTCACCATAGAAAATGACTGGGTTAGGGCCTTCTCTCTCTTCTCTAGACCAATTGTCTATCAATAGGCTACGCAATAACCAAGTAGGCCTATAAAGATAAATTAGACTTTGTTTAAAGGGCAATTCTGCCACTTTTCATTTCATTCATATTCATTACCTCCAGAACCATACCAGTGTCTGCATATGTGAAAACGGCATGATTCTATGATCTGTAGTTAAAAAGATAAGGAATGTCTTTTAAAAAAATGCTTCTCTGACATCACAGGGTAGGATTAAAACTAAGAAAAATTGTGATTTTCGAAACCTGGAGTGAATTTCTAGCCAGAGGGAAGGTATTTTCTTGCTCCCCACAAATCCTAGTGTTTAAAAATGTCATCGGGTAGAACTTTTTAACTTAAATATTTTTCTACAAGATGTTTTTCACATACAGTGCATTCGGAAAGTATTCAGACTAGTGATGCACCGATATGACATTTTTGGCCAATAGCGATATCCAATATTTTCCTTGCCCAAAAAACAATACAGATATTTAAATTTTTAGTTCCCTTTTAAGCATTCTAGTACAGTTAAATAGTTAACACACACACATGGACTCAGCGGTCTAAGGCACTGCATCTCAGTGCAAGAGGCGTCGCTACAGTTCTTGTTCGAATCCAGGCTGTATCACATCCGGCTGTGATTGGGAGTCCCACAGGGCGGTGCACAATTGGCCCAGCATCGTCCGTGTTTGGCCGGAGTAGGCCGTCATTGTAAATAAGAATTTGTTCTTAATTGACTTGCCTAGTTAAATAAAGGTTACACACACACACACCACACTGATCAACAAGTTATTTTATTGCCATTTAAGTATGTCCCCATTACCAGTAAAACATTATCAAAACATATTTCTTTCAAATACTTGCTATGCTGTTTTGTTGTTCATTTGTTAAGTTGTTTCATTCTCAACCAGGATTTCTATGGAACGCCGTTTGGGTCTTTGCGTGTCAAAAAATATCATATTTAACACTACTAGACGTGTCAAATAAGCTTATTGACCAATCAGGACCTGAATATGACTGCACGTCACCTAATAATTTAACGCGTTCATACATTTTTGACGTAGTTATTACACATTGATTACACTATCACTCGTATTTCATATGTCACAACGATTCATATATACGTATGCTATGATGCTGGTAAAGTTGTCTCGCACACCTACAGTGCTGGTCATTAAAAAAAAGCTAGATAGTAATAATAATAATAATAATAAGCTCATGGATGCGAACAATGTTCTTCCCCAAAAACATAGCAAAACGACATCTGTTTCAGTAGCTATAGTTAGCTCGTTAACTATATAGCTAGGTGTCATCATCTAAAATAACCATAATTTATAAAATTCATTGTTTTCAGGCAGGTTGTATTGGTGCTAGCAGCTACCCCAGAAGTTGCGGTACAACAAATTATGCTTTATTACCAACGCGGTATTGTAAACACATCGTTCGTGGCCGGTGTTTGCTTGTTTGCAGACGTTTTTGTACAATTTTGACAGTGCTGCTGAATATTTTTTGACACGCAAAGACCCAAACGGCGTTCCATAGTATGTATGTCGTGAAGCTAATAGCAGTGAGGCTATTACTGTGTAACTCTGGTAGGGCAACTTCTGAAAAATATCTCACTTGGTAGTGTGTACCGGTGCTCGACCAGTCGGCGAATGCCAACATCACCCACGGCAGAGAACGGTTGAATGTCAAGGGCAATGAATGCCATTATCTTGGCTTTAATCGATTTCGCCTTTGAGTTGTCTCTCTGAAATCGTGTTACTCTTTCAAATGACTGCTCAACTTGTTGACTGCTCAATCCACACAGCAGTCATTACGTCATGTACCTACGTTAGATAGGTATGCACGTCAGCTTTGACATCGGTTTTGCACTTCCGCGTTAAACTAGAAATCAAGATATGTTCACCGATATATCTGCATCCCTAATTCATACCCCTAGACTTTTTCCAGATTTTGTTAAATTACAGACCTATTCTAAAATTGATTAAATTTTATTTTTTCATCATCAATCTATACACAATACCCAATAATGACAAAGTAAACACGTTTTTTGTATTTTTTTGCATATAAAAAAATTACAAATAATGAAATATCACATTTACATAAGTATTCAGACCCTTTATTCAGTATTTTGTTGAAGCACATTTAGCAGCGATTACAGCCTCAATTCTTCGGTATGAGTTTGGCACATATCGAAGCTTGGCACACCTGTATTTGGGTTTCTCCCATTCTTCTTTGCAGAACTTATCAAGCTCTGTCAGGTTGGATGGGGAGCATTGCTGCACAGCTATTTTAAGGTCTCCAGAGATGTTTGATCGGGTTCAAGTCAGAGTTCTGGCTGGGCCACTCAAGAACATTCAGAGACTTGTCACAAAGCCACTCCTTCGTTGTCTTGGCTGTGTACTTAGGGTTGTTGTCCAGTTGGAAGGTGAACCTTCGCCTCAGTCTGAGAAACTGAGCACTCTGGAGCAGGTTTTCATCAAGGATCTCTCTGTACCTTGGTGGTTCCAAACTTCTTCCATTTAAGAATGATGGAGGTCACTGTATTCTTTGGGATCTTCAATGCTGCAGGCTAGAGGTCGACCGACTATGATTTTTCAACGCCGATACCGATTATTGGAGGACCCCAAAAAAAAGCTGATACCGATTAATCGTCCGATTTAAAAAATTTATTTGTAATAATGACAATTACAACAATACTGAATGAACACTTATTTTAACTTAATATAATACATCAACAAAATCAATTTAGCCTCAAATAAATAATGAAACATGTTCAATTTGGTTTAAATAATACAAAAACAAAGTGTTGGAGACGAATGTAAAAGTGCAATATGTACTATGTAAGAAAGCTAACGTTTCAGTTCCTAGCTCAGAACATGAGAACATATGAAAGCTGGTGGTTCCTTTTAACATGAGACTTCAATATTCCAAGGTAAGAGGTTTTAGGTTGTAGTTATTATAGGAATTATAGGACTATTTCTCTCTATACCATTTGTATTTCATTAACCTTTGACTTGCACTTTATTATTGCCAATGTAACAGTATAGATTCCATCCCTCTCCTCGCTCCTACCTGGGCTCGAATTAGCGTTACCCATGCAGAGCAAGGGGAACAACCACTCCAAGTCTCAGAGCGAGTGACATTTGTAACGCTATTAGCGCACACCCCGCTAACTAGCTAGCCATTTCACATCGGTTACACCAGCCTAATCATTTACATTTAAGTCATTTAGCAGACGCTCTTATCCAGAGCGACTTACAAATTGGTGCATTCACCTAATCTCGGGAGTTGATAGGCTTGAAGTCATAAACAGCTGCTGGCAAACGCACGAAAGTGCTGTTTGAATGAATGCTTACGAGCCTGCTGGTGCCTACCATCGTTCAGTCAGACTGCTCTATCAATCATTGACTTAGTTATAACATGATAACACACAGAAATACGCGCCTTAGGTCATTGATATGGTCGAGTCCGGAAACTATCATCTCGAAAACAAGTTTATTCTTTCAGTGAAAATTAGAACCGTTCCGTATTTTATCCAACAGGTGGAGCCTAGGTAATTTTAGATATCTGTCATTAATAGCAGCATAGCAGAGACAGCAGAATGTCTGGCATTCTGGTTTTAAAGGAGACTCCAGGGGTCACTAGCCAATGGACTGAACTGCAAACCTCACAATGGCTTTTCCGAGCCAAGCATAAGGGATATCTGTCCCGTGTGGTGTACTGTGGGGAACGGGGGCAGAGAGGCATGATGTTAGTGCATTCCCCCTAATTATAACACACACCCAACAGCACCTCAGTCTAACCCACGACCATCTCTGTTGCCCCGATACTTTTTGTTCTGTCCTGGGTCAAATCTACTCTGCTGCAACCCACTAATCCCCTGGTCATGAATTAAGATGAGTCCATTTCAGGGACTACAGAGCTGCCATTATGGAGTCCTTTTGTCTTTACTAGTACCATGCGGGGCTAAACCAGGTCAACGCTTCACTGCCAGTGAATACAGGCCCTCATGTTTGTGTGCATATGTGTTTCATATGGTTTGTTGGCGGTGATGTCAGTTCTTTGTGCACACTGGGAACCATCCAGTGTGCACAGACACGCATCATGTATATACAGGTGAAGTCAGTACTGAATGACAACTGACAGCTCCTTTATCATGCCCACTGGCATTCTACTGCCATGCATGCACCACCTCCAATACTTGCACTGCACAGGGAATCTACAAGAAGGCTTCTAAAAGGCATCTGTTTTAACTACTGGAGCTGGAGAGCTTCAGTGTTTTAGTAAAGCCCCTCGTTGGCTGGTAGTTTGGTTCCCCAACGTGGCTGCTGTGCATTAGCCTAGTGGTTGGAGAGAGTATGACCTGATAGCTGCTGACCTCTATGGTCATGATGAGCGTAGCAAAATTCCACGTGACTCGTAATCTCCTCTTATGCACTCTGGACATGTTGTGGTAGTACCCAACTCGCTAACGGTCGGGGTGCTAATGGTCTGGTACTCAGGGCTCTGTTGTCCCACCATCAGGTACGAATGGTCTGGTACTCAGGGCTCTATTGTCCCTCCATCATGTCCTAATGGCCTGGTACTCAGGGCTCTATTGTCCCTCCATCAAGTCCTAATGGCCTGGTACTCAGGGCTCTTGTCCCTCCATCAAGTCCTAATGGCCTGGTACTCAGGGCTCTTGTCCCTCCATCAAGTCCTAATGGCCTGGTACTCAGGGCTCTATTGTCCCTCCATCAAGTCCTAATGGCCTGGTACTCAGGGCTCTTGTCCCTCCATCAAGTCCTAATGGCCTGGTACCCAGGGCTCTGTTGTCCCTCCATCAGGTCCTAATGGCCTGGTACCCAGGGCTCTGTTGTCCCTCCATCAGGTCCTAATGGCCTGGAACTCAGGGCTCTATTGTACCTCTAACCACTCTGACATCAATGCAAATGCAGTCGAAAATCACATCAAACACTTATCATTAAAACAGTATGTGATTTTAAACCCGCCTCACTGTGATGATCAATTTGAAGAAAGGAGTTCAACAGCAGGTTGAAACTGAGTGTGAAACATGGTCGTTGCGGATGTTGTTTCCAAGCCGAACACAAAGTAATGGACAGCGCTTTCTAAGGTTGATGATTCATTCAGAACACCCATACGCATATTAAGAGCTTATGAATCAAAATGATATTTGTGCCGTTATACAATTTAGCCTACCGCATATTACGCATGGCAAAAAAAACTAAACAGATTTAAGATGTCTTTGGTCCATAATAGGCCTAGCCTATACTCCAAAATTAAACACATTCGAATAATCGGCTTTGAGTGGATCATCATCCACACTGGGTAGACTGGTTACCTTATGCTACGCTCCAACATTTCTATCCACAAGTCTGGGAGGGAACTTATAGCCCTAGGCGATGTTGTTGGTTGTGCAGGGTAGCTAACAGTTAGCCTACAATTATAGTGCATTTTTATTTTGAATGCCCTAGTAATAGTTTTATTTTCTTTTAAATGTATTATTGTTAATTGTGTGACATGACCTTTTAGCTACAGAATATCTCATCACCGTGCGTTTCCATCTCCTCTCTCTCCTTCAATCCTTTAGCTACAGAATATCTCACCACCGTGCGTTTCCATCTCCTCTCTCTCCTTCAATCCTTTAGCTACAGAATATCTCACCACCGTGCGTTTCCATCTCCTCTCTCTCCTTCAATCCTTTAGCTACAGAATATCTCACCACCGTGCGTTTCCATCTCCTCCTCTCTCTCCTTCAATCCTTTAGCTACAGAATATCTCACCACCGTGCGTTTCCATCTCCTCCTCTCTCTCCTTCAATCCTTTAGCTACAGAATATCTCACCACCGTGCGTTTCCATCTCCTCTCTCTCCTTCAATCCTTTAGCTACAGAATATCTCACCACCGTGCGTTTCCATCTCCTCCTCTCTCTCCTTCAATCCTTTAGCTACAGAATATCTCACCACCGTGCGTTTCCATCTCCTCCTCTCTCTCCTTCATTCCTTTAGCTACAGAATATCTCACCACCGTGCGTTTCCATCTCCTCCTCTCTCTCTCAGTTCAATCCTTTATAAAAGCTAAATGGCATATATTATTATATTATTATTATAATCCTTTAGCTACAGAATATCTCACCACTGTGCGTTTCCATCTCCTCTCTCTCCTTCAATCCTTTAGCTACAGAATATCTCACCACCGTGCGTTTCCATCTCCTCTCTCTCCTTCATTCCTTTAGCTACAGAATATCTCACCACCGTGCGTTTCCATCTCCTCCTCTCTCTCCTTCAATCCTTTAGCTACAGAATATCTCACCACCGTGCGTTTCCATCTCCTCTCTCTCCTTCATTCCTTTAGCTACAGAATATCTCACCACCGTGCGTTTCCATCTCCTCTCTCTCCTTCATTCCTTTAGCTACAGAATATCTCACCACCGTGCGTTTCCATCTCCTCTCTCTCCTTCATTCCTTTAGCTACAGAATATCTCACCACCGTGCGTTTCCATCTCCTCTCTCTCCTTTATTGCTTTCTTCAGCGCGCAGAGGGGCTGTCAACAGTTTAATGAAATATGTTTCATATTGATGTTCCTGAACAGATTTCACTTGGTTTCCCAAATTAACTCCTGGGCAGGAACCGGGTTGGAGAGCCCGTGGCATACAGAGTTTGGGCGGAATATCACCTGTCTCACAGCGAGAGCATGTTCCTTAGACAGAGGTCGATGTGTGGACTGAATTAAGTGCTATATTTATTTCTCAGCTGCTCATACAGTTGAAGTCAGAAGTTTACATACACCTTAGGCAATTACATTTAAACTTAGTTTTTCACAATTCCTGACATTTAATCCTAGTAAGAATTTCCTATCTCAGGTCAGTTAGGATCACCACTTTATTTTAAGAATGTGAAAGGTCAGAATAATAGTAGAGAGAATGATTTATTTCAGCTTTTATTTCTTTCATTACATTCCCAGTGGGTCAGAAGTTTACATACACTCAATTAGTATTTGGTAGCATTGCCTTTAAATTGTTTAACTTGAGTCAAACATTTCGGGTAGCCTTCCACAAGCTTTCCACAATAAGTTGGGTGAATTTTGTCCCATTCGTCCTGCCAGAGCTGGTTAAACTGAGTCAGGTTTCTAGGCATCCTTGATCTCACACACTTTTTCTGTTCTGCCCACAAATTCTCTATGGGATGAAGTCAGGGCTTTGTGATGGACTTTGTTGTCCTTATGACATTTTGCCACAACTTTGGAAGTATGCTTGGGGTCATTGTCCATTTGGAAGACCCATTTGCGACCAAGCTTTAAATTCCTGACGGATGTCTTGAGATTGCTTCAATATATCCACATAATTTCCCTTCCTCATGAAGCCATCTATTTTGTGAAGTGCACCAGTCCCTCCTGCAGCAAAGCATCGCACAACATGATGCTGCCACCCCCGTGCTTCACGGTTGGGATGGTGTTCTTCGGCTTGCAAGCCGCCCCCCTTTTCCCTCCAAACATAACAATAGTTATTATGGCCAAACATTTCTATTTTTGTTTCATCAGACCAGAGGATATTTCCCCAAAAAGTACGATCTTTGCCCTCATGTGCAGTTACAAACCGTAGTCTGGCTATTTTATGGCGGTTTTGGAGCAGTGGCTTCTTCCTTGCTGAGCGGCCTTTTAGGTTATGTTGATATAGGACTCGTTTTACTGTGGATATAGAAACTTTTGTACCTGATACTTTTTGCCCTTTGCTGTTGTTCTGTGATTGATTTTCACTTTTCGCACCAAAGTACCGTCATCTCTAGGAGACAGAACGCTTCTCCTTCCTGAGCGGTATGATGGCTGTGTGGTCCCAAGGTGTTTATACTTGCGTACTATTGTTTGTACAGATGAACGTGGTACCTTCAGGCATTTAGAAATTGCTCCCAAGGATGAACCAGACTTGTGGAGCTCTACGATTTTTGCTTTCGGAGGTCTTGGCTGATTTCTTTTGATTTTCCTACGATGTCAAGCAAAGAGGCCCTGAGTTTGAAGATAGGCCTTGAAATACATCCACAGGTACACCTCCTATTGACACAAATGATGTCAATTAGCCTATTAGAAGCTTCTAAAGCCATAACATCATTTTCTGGAATTTTCCAAGCTGTTTGAAGGCACAGTCAACTTAGTGTATGCAAACTTCTGACCCACTGACATCGTGATACAGTGAATTAAAAGTGAAATAATCTGTCTGTAAACAATGTTTGGAAAAATGACTTGTCCTAACCTACGATGTCCTAACCAACTTGCCAAAACTATAGTTTGTTAATAAGACATTTTGGAGTGGATACGTGGATACGTGCCCCTGTTCCCGCCCATTTGATAATGAGCCAATCTAAATCGAAACTAATTTTACATATTAGACAAGATTAAATTTAGAATTGTCTGATGGGTGAAAATAGGATCAGTTGATGAGAGAACAGCTGTGCAGTGCAGCCTGAGGCAAGGGACAGAGCGCCGCAAGCTTCTTTTCTTCTGCGACTCTCTCAGATCATCAATTGCCTATAGTCTCATCATGCATCCCATATATATTTTAATTTCTGAGACATTAATGTATGTATCATTCCCAACTAAAGTTGCCAAATAACTGAACATCTAGTGTATAGGACCTGTTTCAAATGATCACTTTTACCCTCAACATATCCACTTAATGAGAAAAATATCCTTCTATTTTATTCAGCTAAATTAAATTACATCCTTCTTACTATTGCACGACAATAACCGGATGACAAAATGTCATGACTGCCACAGCCCTTGTGGTGTTTACTTATTTATGCAGATACTGAAGGTTTCAGTTATTATTCATTTCCTCTACATTATTGATCACTTAATGCCAGTGACACAGTCAAACACAGTCAGAGAAGTACTTCCGTTTCAGTGCATGGGGGTCATAGTGAAGCTCCGTGGAAACCACTGTTTCACTGAAACATGCCAGTCAACCGGTTGGTCCAGTTTCTTTACATTACTGAGAGATTGGCGTATGTAGTTAGGTGATTGAAACATGCTTTTTTTCTGCTTTCCTGCCTGGTTGACATTACAAGGTCGACTGTGATTGCGGAGCCTCAGTTGAGATTGAGAAGTATGGTGTTCCTCAAGGCTCCATGTGCGGACCAATGGTCTTCCTACTACTAGTAGCCTATGTGACATGGGCCAAACAAATCAGACAAAGTCACTGTGTGTAGTATAGTTTGCATTCCTTCCTTCTCCTAGCTCTCTGTAAATAATACATGGTCTGGTTCTGTGTTCCGGATGCCTGTGGTTGCACATTGCCCTGACACTTCTGTGAGACCTCAGTTATAAACCCAGTAGGGTAAGCATTACACATAGTTGTCCAACCTCCAGTTAGAAACCCAGTAGGGTAAGCATTACACATAGTTGTCCAACCTCCAGTTAGAAACCCAGTAGGGTAAGCATTACACATAGTTGTCCAACCTCCAGTTAGAAACCCAGTAGGGTAAGCATTACACATAGTTGTCCAACCTCCAGTTAGAAACCCAGTAGGGTAAGCATTACACATAGTTGTGTGATAAGTCTATCAATTAAGTATTTTTGCGCTACTCTTTATTGGAGGTGTCAATCACTTTATGGCCAACACACTTCTCAGTCCTACGTTGCTTCAGTTGTCTGTATTATGAGATGGTCATATATCTGTACTACAGGATTGTGAAGGTCTTGTCTGGTTTCTCTCCCTGCAGAAGCACGATCAAGGACAGGTCCTGCTGGATGTAGTGTTCAAGCACCTGGAGCTGACAGAGAGCGACTACTTCGGCCTACAGCTGGCCGACGACTCCTCAGACAGTCAGGTGAGGCCTCTTCTCAGAGCCCAGAACCAAATCTCGCATACGCTAGGTAATTAGCGAGCTGCTCGATTGTCTCGTTTATTTCCACAGGCTGTCGCAACAGATCAGGTGTGGTCACCTGAGATTGTGGACGTCGCACTACATTGCAGTCGGACTACATTGCAGTCGGACTACATTGCAGTCGGACTACATTGCAGTCGGACTACATTGCAGTCGGACGGCGCAGAATCACTGATCTCCAAATCAACTGGCTTCCGAAATGACTTATTATTATGTGATCAGGATTAGCGGATCTACTCAGAGCCCTGCTCTGGCCGATCCCTGCTCTGGCCGATCCCCTCAGACACTCTGACTGGCAGCATAGCAGCATCTCATGAATGGGCTCTCTCCAGCCCCGTCAGCAAACTGTGGCGCTTCTGCAGCAAACAGTTTGAGATACTAAGAAGGTTATGGGTCATGATCGGCAAACGATAGAGTTGAAACAGCGGCTCGAATAGTGTTTAGAGGCTACAGATTGTGTTTATTGAAAGTTCACAAAATAACAATGCAAATGTTCATTTGTGACAGCTGAAATTCAGACTTTGATACGTATGTATATTTTTGATGATGCTATCTCGCAGGACAGTTTGATTTCTATTCTGAATTTGCTCTAATGTTTTGAGTAAAAATGTATCTTCATTTTTCTTTTTTTTTATGGCCTATTTTCCCTCTTGTCCCATACCGTGTCTGCGGTTGTCTCTATCCATATTTTACAGAGGTGGCTGGATCCAACCAAACCGATTAGAAAGCAATTGAAAAGTATGTTTGATACATTTGGAATATTCTCGAGTATTTTCAATATTCTATTTATCGCTCGTTTTTAGTTCCATTAATCTGGCTGTTTTGTTTTCCTTCAGGGGGGTCATCACACCGTTTGAATTTTAGGGTTAAATTCTTTGTAACCGACCCCAATAAACTTCAGGAGGAGTATACAAGGTAAGTGCTTAATGGGTGGCATTGTGACAGAAACAGGCAGTACACAATAGGCTTCCGTCGATGCTACTCTCCATACAGTTGGATTAAAGCGGACGTAAAAGCTCTGTTTTCACCTTGCTGTTTTGGGTCCTTTAGGTACCAGTACGTGTTGCAGATTAAACAGGACATACTTAGTGGAAGGTGAGTGTGGATTTGATAAAACACACGGCTCTGTATCTGGTTGGTTTATTCAAACATTTGAATAATCCTCATGTCGTGAATTTGAGTTTATAACTGATTCCTCGGCTCGCAGGCTGCCGTGTCCGTACATCACAGCCGCTCTTCTTGCTTCATACGCCGTTCAGTGTAAGTACCTCAATTATCCCTCTCAGCTATTCAACTACACCTGTACGGCGGACTTATGGTCGCATGCATTCTGCCTGACACCTTGTAACTAACTGTACTAATGATTTTCCTTATCTCCCACCTAATATCCACCATGGGATTTCAAGCATTGAGAGTATGGGGGTGGGGGGGCTATTACAGTAGCTTGGAAACCCCAGACCGTAATACTACTTCATACTGTACTTGTCTTGTAATGATGCTGCTTTCATGTGGCCTGGCTGCTGCGGGTCTTTGTTTACACATTGACCCCAATACGCTGCTGAGAGGGGAGGAGTAACAGCACAATCGCCACAACCAGGCTGGCAGCAGGGCAGAAGAACTCATTGGTTGTTAGCTTAGTAGGCTGGCTGGCTGACTGACTGACTGACTGACTGACTGACTGGCTTGCTGACTGGCTGGCTGACTGACTGACTGACTGACTGACTGACTGGCTTGCTGGCTGGCTGGCTGACTCTCTCGTGGGGTTGTAGTAAACGTATCACGCTATGTGGGATGTATAGAGGTCACAAGAGGAAATGGAAAGTGGCCATGGTGGTCCCACCGCACTTACTGTAATAACAACAAAAGAATGGAGGACATTTCACAAGAGCCAGTCTGTCTGTCAGTCACAATTCTGACCAGGATAGTTAGTGTATACTGGGCTATTACTGTTCATTTCCCCCACTGTTTTCACATACTGATGTAGTTTCTGCCCAAATGAAAAAGCAAGGCTCTTTATTAACTGATTCACATTATTGTGCTACATACTTTTCTTAAAGTGCTTCGGAAATAGAGTCACTTAACCCCCAACTTCCTCATGTCTGCTCCATTTTCAAATGGCACCCTGTTCCATATATAGTGCACTATTTTTGACCATAACCCTATGAGCCCTGGTCAAAAGTATTGCACTATAGAGGGAATAGGGTGCCATTTGGGAAGAAGGCAGACTGTTTATACAGTATGGAAACACTGAGACACTCAGCAGGACGACTCGTCTCTCTGTCTTTCTTTTCTAAACATTGACAAAAAAAAGTCAAGTGTTTGGCTCCTCTCAAGCTGCAAAAGTCCTGCTTCTTTCCGTTTGCACACAAAGGAGAAGTTTGACCAGAAAATGTGTGAATGAATGGGAGCTGTGCAGGAGGGAGAGAAGGAGAGGAGTAAAGGCTTCAATTGTGCTTCGTGTCACACACACACACACACACGCACACTTACACACTCACACACTGTGTGCTTTGTGTTGTGTTGCAGCTGAGCTAGGGGACTACAGTCAGAACGAGAACTTGCCCGGCTACCTCTCCGGATACTCTTTCATCCCCAACGCACCACATGACTTTGAGAAAGAGATTGCCAAACAGCATCAGCAACACAAGTAAGAAGCAATCTCTCAATTGATATTGTGTGTGTGTGTGTGGATACATTGGTGTAAAACGGGAAATGCACAGAAAATATCAAATAACTTGTAGATTAAACAGGGATGGACTCTGCTCATTCACTGCAGCTGAGGTTGAGGCGGCTCAGACTTTGTGCCCAGGTCAGAACAAGGGCTGTCATTGTTTAGCCTCTCACGTAGATGGTAGCTTGGCCTAACCCTGAATGGCCTGTGGAGCCAACTAAAGTCGTTCTCTCTCCCTATCTCTCACTCTCACTCTTTTTCCTTTCAGGGGACTGCCTCCTGCCCAGTCAGAGTTCAATTATCTAAACACAGCACGGACGCTAGAGCTCTATGGAGTCGAATTGCACTATGCAAGGGTAAGTGTTCAGGTGTGAAATGGAGTGATGCAGGCATACTATGCTCCCCAATCAACCTTCTTCAATGTGGTTTCATTAGACAGTGTGGCGGTTAGCACCCTCCTCCATTGCCCAACTATAGGGTTTCTGTTAAGTAGAACCCATCCACAGGAAGTCTGGACACCTTACAATCCTCCCTGCCCTTTTCCCCTCCTCCGTTACAGGATCAAAGCAACACTGAGATTTTAATCGGAGTGATGTCAACTGGGATTGTCATCTATAAGAACAGGGTACGAATCAACTGCTTTCCATGGTGAGTCAAATCAATTGAGTATATTTCCACATTCAGCCACATTCTCCATATAGGGGAGCCATTGGATGGGACACACAGATCCTAAAAAGTTTTATAAACTGGATGGTTCGAGCCCTGAATGCTGATTGGCTGACCATTGCGGTGTATCAGACCGTATACCACGGGTATGACAAAACATGTATTTTTACTGTTCTAATTACTTTGGTAACCAGTTTATAATAGCAATAAGGCACCTCGTGGGTTCATGGTATATGGCCAACATACCACGGCTAAGGGCTGTTTTCAGGCACTCCACGTTGCATCGTGACTAAGAACATTGTATATTGGCCATATACCACACCTCTTCAGGCCTTATTGCTTAAGTAGCAAACAGTAGTAGCAAACATAGCATGAAAGCGGCATTTACGATGCTCTACTTCTTTTCATGGCCCAGATTCAGCCATAACTTACTCTAGCTCTACTGTAAAGTGACAACATGAGCCCTCTCCTCGCTGTCTGACCTTGCCCTACTCCCTTTGATGGGTACAGCACAGTGAGAGTTTATCTTCATGAAAAGAGACTTCTGTAGAAATGAGTAATAGCGTAACTGTGTCAGGTTGGGACACAGTGCTGTCTACATTTAGACTCTCTCTCTCTCTCTGAGTCATGCTTTAAGGAACCAGGGAAATAGGCCTGCAGGCACAATGGAACCATAGAACACTGAGCATGATTTGTTTCTGATTAAAGAACCGAGGGGATTCTTATGGATGATAACATGGGGAGTATGTATTCTCTAAGCTTATCCAGTGGCTTCAGAATGCTGGATAAGTTCGCTGTTGTGTAGGAAATAAAGGAAGAGATCCCATCCTGTGGGTGACAAAAGCTTCTATTTCTTTCTTTCAGGCTACAGATTGTAAAGATCTCGTTTAAATGTCGACAGTTTTTTATTCAACTCAGAAGAGAATTGGTAAGTATGTCCTGGTTTCAACTGGGATTGCATCCCTACTATTGTGCGAGCTCAAATTCTCTCTCGTCATTATGAATAATACATAATACAAAATATACATAATGCACTTTGTGTGTGTACTAGGCTGGTCATATGAAACTAAACTATAATGATTTGATCCCAACTAGGGTGTCTAGTAGTGGAAGACACACAAAAACACCTGGTTGAGAAATGCAATCCAAGGAGACCTTTAAAAGCAATTGTAGAGTACTTGATATCTAGATGAATTGATGTTATGCGCTTATAATTCATGTATCCGAGTAGAGAAGTACTACAGAGCACACCATAGTGTCTGGCCTAGAAGAAGCCATCTCATGGCCAGCTATGCAAGTCAAAGGGTGATTTCTTCCTCTGTATCCGTGTTCTTTTAGCGAGATCTGTGTGACATCAGTTGATCAAGTGTGATAATCCAATCAAATGTTATTGGTCACATACACATGGTTGGCAGATGTTATTGCGAGTGTAGCGAAATGCTTCTCGATCCGACAGTGCAGCAGTATCTAACAGGTAATATCTAACAAATTCCACAACAAAACCTAATACTCACAATCTAGTAACGGAATGGGATGAGAATATATAAGTATAAAATATATGGATGAGCAGTGACAGAACGGCTAAGATGCAATAGATAGTAAAGAATAGATAGTGTAGGATAGAGTATACAGTGTATACATACGAGATGAGCAATGCAAGATATGTAAACATTCTTAGTGGCATTATTAAAGTGACTAGTGATCATGCTGATCTTGTGTGATAATCACACACACCTAATGTACCATGCTTCATGCTGTACTGTACGCCTAAGTGTGCTGAGCCCACCACTAACCTCGCACTCTCTCGCTCTCTCCCCCTCTCTCTCTTTCCCTCTCTTTGTCCCCCCCCCTCTCTCCCTCTCTCCAGAATGAGAGCCGTGAGGCGCTGTTAGCCTTTAACATGGTGAACTACCGAGCCTGTAAGAACCTATGGAAGGACTGTGTAGAGCACCACACCTTCTTCAGACTGGACCGACCCTTACCACCACAGAAGAACTTCTTTGCACATGTCTTCCAACTGGGCTCCAAATACCGCTACTGGTGAGTGGGCCTGGGGAATGTTTGACAGTATCCCAAATGGCACCCTATTCCTTATATAGTGCGCTACTTTAGACCAGGCCCTGGTCAAACGGAGTGTACTATGTAGGGAATATGGTGCCATTTGGAAGTGCATAGTCTCTGTTGACGTTAGCCTTTAGCAGATCTGGTCCTTGGAGCTGAGGTTGCATATTAAAATGTGTTTTGAAAGAGAGTCAGTGATCAAGTTGGGATCCCAGCAGGCAGAACTGGCTAATGATGCCGTTTCAACCAGCTTTTCCCGCTAAGATTATGTTTGTTTGTCAATGTTTACATGAGTCTTGTCAATGATGGTGTGTGTAACTGTATATAGCTGCTGTCTAAAGGTGTCTAAACCTCACCAGAGAAAACAGTACACTCTTAGAGAAAAGGGTTCTGCGGTTGTCCCCATAGGAGAACCCTTTTTGGTTACAGGTAGAATGCGTTTTGGTTCCATGTAGAACCCTCTGGGGAAAGGGTTCTACATGAAACCCCAATAGGTTCTACCTGGAACCAAAAGGGGTTCTTCAAAGGGTTATCCTATGGGGACAGCCGAAGAACCCTTTTTGATTCTCAATAGCAACTTTTCTTCTAGGAGTGTAGGCTACACATGACCTAATCCTTTCAATTTCTCCTGACTCACTCCGTTCAGATCCAGTCCTTCCTAATTTGTGTTGCCCTCAGGATAACACCGTCATCATTTTGCTGAAGCATATTTACATTTTTGTACCAATCACGACGGTGCCATTTGACCCATTGTGCCGCGTATCACTGAAATCGTGTGGGCTGGTTTGCATAACACAGGAATATGTTTACTGTGCCGCCTACAACTCCAGTAGAGACCCAAAGCACCAGTCCTCTCAGCTTTGCCAATGCCTTGTCACGCCGTGTGAGTGACTAATAGTGTGACAGAGTGAAAAGAACTGTGGTTTCACACACTGGGGTGTGTCAATATTAATACTTCCAGCTGGCTCACGACACACATGAAAATGTCTAAATGGTAAGAGGTGCAACACTGGTTTGGTCCCCTCTTACTCCAGGATATGACAGTGTGAGGGGCAGAGGTTGGGGGAGGGGCAGAGGTTGGTGACATGTTTCTGTGTTATATGCAGTGGTAGGACAGAGGTGCAATCTGTCCAGTACGGCAAGGAGAAGGGCATCAAGGACAGGGTGTTCGCCAGGTAAGACACTTTTTGAAGCCCAAATGAAGTGACACTGGTGCTTACTGATAACTAAGAGAATCAGAAATGTGAGAACATGAAGAGACAGGGATGGAGGAATCTTGCACTGAATAATGAGCAAAAGTCTAGTGAGTTGTAAACCGTTTTCATCCTGCTAAATTGAAATCTGGTGAACGTTTTACTTGCTGCAATCCAATCTAACAATGACAATGACCTCAATATCATCTACCAATCAGGTCTCCCAGTAAGCCCTTGGTGCGGCGGCTGATGGATGGAGGGATGGACTGGGAGTCAGTCAGCCGGAACTCCAGAGCCTCTCTGTCTGACGACCGCCTGGAGACCCAGAGCCTGCCCACACGCTCCCCACCAGGCACCCCCAACCAGTGAGTAGCCCTAACCTGTAGTGTAAGCAAACAGTACATTCCTTAGTGTCAAATCCATGAGCGGGACTGAACAAGTGCACACTTCGGGGAGACGGAGGGGGAAGGAAATTGGGCTAATCTACAGTTGAGGAGGAGGAGCGATGTCAAGTAACTCTAAATAACCTTGGGTGACGGTACACTCGGGTACCTTACATCTCCCTCCTCCTTTTGTCTCAGCAGGAACTCCGAGTTTGCACAAGAGCGCCTGCGGCCGTCCTCCGTGGGACACCTGCTGGACCATGTGAACTACCACGACCATGCCTCGCCCTGCCAAACCTTTACCAATCACAAGTCAGCCTCCTCAACCCAGGCCAACTCCATCAGCCTAGATTCTACCCCGTAAGTCTGTCTGCCACACACGCCCACGGACACACAGCCCTGAGTCATTTCAAACCAAAAAAAGAAGAATCCTGCACACTGCTCTTGATAGTATCACTGCTCTTTAATAAGCTTTACATATCGATCCTCAAGGCCGATGTCATGCACCTGCAAAGATAGCTCAGATGTGCCTTCAGAGTGCCTTTTGAATTTTCAAACCAAAAGACCGGGCCATGAGCATCTCTTTCATCGAGACTTGATTGGGTTGAAGCGCGCACGCACGCACGCACGCACGCACGCACACACACACACACACACACACCGCCCTCTAATTTCGATGTCTTTACAAACCGTTTGTTTTTATTATGCAAATACCCCGGGGCTGTAGCACCAAGCTCTGCTTGCCTGAAGACTACAAAATAGGCCTCTTTCATGGCTGTCATTTAAGCGTCCATAATGAGGTTGGAGCTCGGCAGGCTGGCCAAAGCCAAAGAGCTGCAGCAGGTAGGTCAGGGCTGCAGGCTGATCACAATGGTGAATGCTTGTTATGTTACTAACACAGATAGTGTGGGCTGAACCATTGCAAATCTTCTCATAACATCAAGGAAATATGCCATTACCCCGTTTCTCTTTCACTCTTGTGAAGTGAAGGATGGTGACACACAGACAGTATTCTCTGCATGTGAATTTGAGAAAGAACAGAATTATTTGAAGTGGTTTGGTGCGTTTGTTTCGAATTAGATTGTTTTTTTTTTCTTCTCTCTTTCTCTCTCTCTCTGGATAGGCACTTCTTCAGTCTAACTGTGCATATCGTTTTTGACCTCATTGCTCTCTGTGTATCTCCGTGTAAACTCCTTTTTTGAGGGGTCCATAGCGCTAGACGCTGTTTGTTTTGGTGAGCGCTGCCCCAGCCAGTTAACCTCCACCAGGGTCTGCTCAGGGCTGCTCCGAGGCAAACAGCAGGCTAAACAACATGGATGTTCTCTGACTGGCGGAAGTACATGAACAGTACATGAACACATCGAGCTGAGGGTAATATGCTGGTAGGACACACAGCGCGTCTCCCAAGGGGCTCGTAAGCTGCTCTAGTCCACAGGTTGAGGCTATAGCACTGAGCAATGATAGGAGATAGGGGGGGGAAGAGTTCCTATGAACTGAGAAAGCCCTCTGCTCTGACTGAGCCCTGTAATGATTCAGTGGACAGAGAAGATGATCATTGCCTTCTGAGAAATGGAGTCACGTGAAAGGAACATATTCCATTGAGAGGTTAAGCTCTGGAACATCACAGCTTCCACTGTGTAGTTAATGTTGAGTCAGAGTGTGTTTCCAGGTTCATATATAACCCTCAGAAAGGGGAACGCACACGCAATAACACGCTTAATTTCTGTATTTATAAACAGTAAAGCCAGCACCGGGGTTGATGTTTGGATATATACTGTATTCGTATTTTGCCGCAAGGGCTCATTTGGATTTGCCTGTGTCCAGGTCACCACACTTGGCCGACGACGGCCTGCCGCCCGCGCTGCCCCCTAAGCAGACCAGGAGGCCTCTGTCCAGCCAGTCCCACTCTCAGCAGGAGTTGGACAACCACATCAATGAGCTATATGACACGCCTCTGTCAGAAGACAAGACTATGGTAGGAGAGAGACCTGCGTGCACACAGGCGCACACACACTGTGATTTCGTTTGACCTGAACGTTGTTTTGTCCTCTGTGTTTCTTCTTCTCCCTCTCACAGCCCAATGGAGTGCTTCCTCATGACAATCTGGTGTTCATTGAAATGTGCCCCGACGAACAAGGACGATTTGGATTCAATGTGAAGGGCGGGCTGGACCAGAAGATGCCTGTGATCGTGTCCCGGGTGGCCCCGGGAACAGCGGTACGTGTCCTCTACTACCTGGGCCACCGTCACTGCCAAACCCCTGAACTTCTCAAATGACCTTCACAGGTACTGAATCATGAAAAAAAAAAACACTGTTCTCTTCTATTCTGTTTTAATGCCCTCCCCAGGCTGACCTGTGTGTTCCCCGGCTGAACGAGGGAGACCAGGTGGTGCTGATCAACGGTCAGGACATCTCAGAGCACACCCATGACCAGGTGGTCATGTTCATCAAGGCCAGCTGTGGGGAGAGCGACTCAGGAGTGCTGAACCTGCTGGTCAGACCCAACGGTGAGGAGAGAACAGAACAGGCCTCTTAACAGGCCTTGTGGTCCTTTACGTTCATTTATGATCTTTTGCGGTCCGCTGTAGCTCAGTTGGTAGAGCATGGCAGCGCCAGGATAGTGAGTTTGATTCCTGGAACCACCCATACATAAAAAGTCACTTTGGATAAAATCTTCTGCTAAATGGCTTGTGTAATTATTCCGTTTTTTTACAGCAGGGTTTGTAAAACCATAGCTTGCCTGTCCCCGAGATAAGAGGGAGTGAGGGACCATAGTGGACCCCAGGAAGAGTAGCTGCTGCTTTTGCAACAGCTAATGGGGATCCTAATAAAATACCAAATAGCTTGCCTGTCCCAGAAACAAGAGGGAGTGAGGGACCATAGCTTGCCTATCCTATATCGGGTCAATACACATCCACTATACTATGGGCATTGGTTTGATTACATTTGGAGTCCTTTGCGGTGAAACTGCCACGTCCGTTTGGGATATTACAACAACAAAGACATTACTTGAAATGACAAACACTGTTTTATTCCCTCGGACATGGTTACACGCGCGATAGATCAGAAGAGTATGTACTACGTTCCCTTTTCTTTGTTTTGCTGTTGTTGTTGCTTGGTTTTTCTGACTTCCTGTCACCGGCATTGGATGTGCAATGTTCAATCACGCTGTCATCCTTCCTGTCGTTCCTCCAGCCATGTATGACCTGGTGGAGGAGGAGAAGCTGGAGGATGGAGATACAGAGTCTAACTACCAGTACTCCCCAGAGAGGGCTCCCCAGGACCAGCCCCAGGACCAGCCCCAGGACCAGCCCCAGGACCAGCCCCAGGACCAGCCCCATGACCAGCCCCATGACCAGCCCCATGACCAGCCAGACCACCACCCATCCTGCTGGAGAGACTCCATACTACAGCTGAAAGAAGGCTTGAGCACTGGGGCCGTACAGCAACAGTTTGATGTTAGTCCACATATACTACAAAATATAGTTTATGTTTAGCTGAAGGAGGGCCTGAGTTCTTGGAAGGTTGACGTTTACTGGGATGAATCTTGTCCTGGAGGCAGAGCTGAGTGATTTCTGGTAGATGGGCCAGTTGCAGTCAAAATTGGCTATATTGTACAAATGTATGAAAACAAAAATGTATTTTTTGGTCTTAATGTAAGGTTAGGGTTAGGCATAAGGTTAGCAGTGTGGTATTATAATTGCATTTTCTTTGTGGTTAATATTTTTTTTTTTTGTGTGTGGTTATTAAAGTTAGGGTTAGGTTTAAAATCAGATTTTATGACCTTGTCCCTATGCCAGCTGGTGACTTCCCTGCAGAGCTGCCTCCAATACATGAGTCATCCCAATAAGAGATTTAATTGATGAGGGTTGCAGGTAGCCTAGTGGTTAGAGCGACAAAGTGAAAAATCTGTCGATGTGCCATTGAGCAAGTCACTTAACCCTAATTGCTCCAGGGTCGCCGTTGACAATGGCTGATCCTGGTCGTAACCTCACTCTCCGAGAGGCGTCTCAGAGGGAGTTGGGATATGCAAGACAACACATGAAATAGGACCAATATAAGACGCCACCAAATGATATTACAATTCAATTCCAACCTGCGAGTACTGGGTCCATACAGGCACGGTTTGATCAAAGATTTGTATAACTATTTGCATAATTCCATTGGGGAACGCCTACTCTGTGAAGTGCTCGTGTGCAATAACTACATTGTATATGCAATAACTACAGTATATGCTTGTTGTTCACATGGGCCAAGTAACTAGCATTGCCTCTGTTGCCCCTGTGTCTCTGAACTGCTCCCAGTCCACTTTGATGTTATCAAATGCAGTTGGTTATTCAACGCTTCCACCCGTTCTAGAATGTATTTCACATTGCACATGGCTAAGACCGATCACATAGCATGTAAGTCATTTACCAGCAAGAGAGACGAGCGAGAGTGAAATAGAGAGATGAAAGGAAATATTGAATGTCTATTGCTTCCTGTTATTGCTCCACACTGCCTCAAATGTTTCCTGTTTGTGTTCCACTGATAGGTTATCAGTGAGAATTGTGGTTTAGGTGTAACTTAGAAACCAAGCTCATGCCACGGCCCGGTCTGAACTTCAGTTAACTTGGGACAAATGTTAACCATTGTTTTTTTGTTGTTGTGATGTTCCTCAGCAACTCTACCGGAAGAGGCCTGGGTTGACAATGTCATGTGCCAAATTACCTCAGAACATTTCCAAAAATCGATATCGAGACATTTCCCCGTGTGAGTACACTGAACCATCAGAACTGACCTCTTCTGTCACATATGCTGTACGTCCTCGTACAGTGACGTAAGTAAATGCCCTCTGTCTCAACTGCCACCGCTTTCTTCTCTCCTCCTCTCTCTCTTCCTGTATCTGCCGTCTCACAGATGACGCCACCAGGGTTATTCTGAGGGGCAAGGACGGGGACTATATCAATGCAAATTACATCAATGTGAGGGCCTTCTTCTTTTCTTGATACTCAACACTCTTTGATGCATACGCCACAATCTTTGCTTTTATTACCAAGACCGGACACCTTCCTTCGACTAGGTAATGAATATCACAGAGACAAAAACACCCCCGGAAAGAGATGAGACTTTTCTTGATAGATACTCAACACATCTTAAAGTGTGTGTACATAGTCTGGAACATGGATTATGCTTACATATATGCATTTGCCAATATGCAGCTGTACGTATGTGTATATTTGCCAACCCATGCCATTCTCCTGACCCATAGATGGTGATTGCAGCGTCCAGTGCTGTAAACCGCTACATCGCGTGCCAGGGCCCGCTGCCCGCCACCTGCTCTGACTTCTGGAGGATGACTTGGGAACAGGGCTCCAACATGGTGGTCATGCTCACCACGCAGGTGGAGAGAGGACGGGTACGTCACATCCCCAACCAGGGCTCGCTCTCTCCATTTCAGCCGCTTCCCAATACTTTTGGTCTTGTTTTGGAATTTCTTGTGGTGAAAATTAAAGACGTTTCCAATCCCCACAAAGAAAATAGACAAAATATTCCTCCTCTTATCTCCAGTGATCCTTTTGTTTCGTTCCAAGGTGAAGTGTCATCAGTATTGGCCCAACCCTGGTGCCATTGCTACCCATGGGGACTTCCAGGTGTCCTGTGTGACAGAAGAAGAGCAATCAGCATTCTTGGTCAGAGAGATAACTCTCACACACCTGGAGGTAAGGACCATTTCTTGTATCGTCTCTCGTGGACAGACTACGTAAACATTGAGCATCTGACCAAAATGACTTGAGATTTTATTTCTGGCTTAACCGAGATTACTTCTTGCACTTAGCGAAAACTGTATGAAAGAAAAGTATAAAAACATCAAAATACATTTGATGGATTTCATTCAGAGTGAGGAGAGCAGGTCGCTGACTCAGATCCAGTACATGGCCTGGCCTGACCACGGTGTTCCAGACGACTACACTGACTTCCTGGACTTTGTCAGTCTGGTCCGCAGAAAGAGGGAGGGCAAGGAGGAGCCGGTCATAGTACACTGCAGGTAAGGTTCTAGTTCTTACACATACTGCATACACTAACGAGTAAGCTCTTATCCCCTCCACTAACATCTGTAAGCCATCTCGCTGTTGGTACAGCTTTGAAGTAGGTCTAAGGAATTTTACACAACATCTTTGAAAAATATAAGCCTTTGTACATCTGCCTCACAACTTGGCTTAAAGAAAAACGTTCCCGTTTTCTTCGAACCAGACGTTAAGACACTTTGAAAGTTGTTGTAGCAACAGTGATTGATTGCGGTGTAAGTGGCGGGAACGAGGATTTGAATCCTCTTCTGTCGTTGCTGCCATCTTCAGCCTCATCTCACTCACCTCGTCCTCTGTGTCTCTGCAGCGCTGGGATTGGTCGGACGGGGGTGCTCATCACCATGGAAACAGCCATGTGTTTGATTGAGTGCAATCAGCCCGTGTATCCGTTGGATATCGTGAGGACAATGAGAGACCAGAGGGCCATGATGATCCAGACTCCGGTAATCTGATCTGTGATGCATAGAAATGAGACTAAGAGAAGAGCAGAGGCTCTATCCTCAATACGGGTTGGTTGTTTAGCAACAAAGCCGACACGTGCGCAACTATGGGGCAAAACAGACGGGGTTGACTAAGACCAGGGGTCTCCAACCTTTTCGAGCATAAGAGCTACTTAAAAAGAAATGCTGCTAATTTGTTATTTTATAGCTTTCAATTCGGCCCATTCTTCTCTACACAGCAACTCTTCCCCGGGTCCTTGGTGTACAAGATATGTATTTTCTGCCAATATACCTGGTAAAATAATGGTTAATAAATGATTCTAAGGGAATTGGAAATTGGAAAAAAATCTTCAGTTTTAAACTTGCAGCATTACAATTACTCATAGACAAACAACGGAAATTGATGTTCTAAGTCCATGTCAGTGCCTAAATCACATCCGAAGCCAAAAAAATACTAACAAATTCGGATTTGTGTGTAATTCTAGCGCATCTATCAACAGAGGAATGTGTTGGCCTAAACTATGTTTCTGCTGCTAGGCTGAATCTAGTTACTCTATGACCTTGCTGTCGTCAGTACTGTTCACTCCCATTTAACCTCGCTCTCTTTGCTCTGTTTGCTTCCAGAGCCAGTACAGGTTTGTCTGTGAGGCGATCCTCAAGGTGTACGAGGAGGAGCAGGTCAAACCCCTAACAGCCACAGAGGCCCTGACACCTGTAGAGTCTCTGACGCCTACAAAGTCCCTGATAACCGAAGAGTCTCTGACGCCTACAAAGCCCCTGACACCCACAAAGCCCCTGATGACACCCGTAGAGTCTCTGATGCCTACAAAGCCCCTGACACCCACAAAGCCCCTGATGACACCCGTAGAGTCTCTGATGCCTACAAAGCCCCTGATACCCATAGAGTCTCTGACGCCTACAAAGTCCCTGATACGCGAAGAGTCTCTGACGCCCACAAAGCCCCAGATACCTGTAGAGTCTCTGACGCCTAAAAAGTCCCTGATACCTGTAGAGTCGCTGACGCCCACAAAGCCCCTGATACCCGTAGAGTCTCTGACGCCTACAAAGCCCCTGACACCCACAAAGCCCCTGATGCCTACAAAGCCCCTGACACCCACAAAGCCCCTGATGACACACGTAGAGTCTCTGATGCCTACAAAGCCCCTGATACCCGTAGAGTCTCTGACGCCCACAAAGCCCCTGACACCTGTAGAGTCTCTGACGCCCACAAAGCCCCTGATACCCGTAGAGTCTCTGACACCCACAAAGCCCCTGACACCTGTAGAGTCTCTGACGCCCACAAAGCCTCTGACACCCGTAGAGTCTCTGATGCCCACAAAGCCCCTGACACCCGTAGAGTCTCTGGCGCCCGCAAATCCCCTGATACCCGTAGAGTCTCTGACGCCCGCAAAGCACCTGACACCCGTAGAGTCTCTGACGCCCACAAAGCCCCTGATACCCGTAGAGTCTCTGACGCCCGCAAAGCCCCTGATACCCGTAGAGTCTCTGACGCCCGCAAAGCACCTGACACCCGTAGAGTCTCTGACGCCCACAAAGCCCCTGATACCCGTAGAGTCTCTGACGCCCGCAAAGCCCCTGATACCCGTAGAGTCTCTGACGCCCGCAAAGCACCTGACAACCGTAGAGTCTCTGATGCCCACAAAGCCCCTGATACCCGTAGAGTCTCTGACGCCCGCAAAGCCCCTGATACCCGTAGAGTCTCTGACGCCCACAAAGCCCCTGACACCCATAGAGTCTCTGACACCCACAAAGCCCTTGATACCCGTAGAGTCTCTGACGCCCACAAAGCCCCTGATACCTGTAGAGTCTCTGACGCCCACAAAGCCCCTGACACCCGTAGAGTCTCTGACGCCTGCAAAGCCCAAGACACCCGTAGAGTCTCTGACGCCCACAAAGTCCCTGATACCCGTAGAGTCTCTGACGCCCACAAAGCCCCTGATACCTGTAGAGTCTCTGACGCCCACAAAGCCCCTGACACCCGTAGAGTCTCTGACGCCCTCAAAGCCCCTGACACCTGTAGAGTCTCTGACACCCACAAAGCCCCTGATACCCGTAGAGTCTCTGACGCCTGCAAAGCCCCTGACACCCGTAGAGTCTCTGACGCCCTCAAAGCCCCTGACACCTGTAGAGTCTTTGACGCCTACAAAGCCCTTGACACCCACAGAGCCAGAGGTAGAGACAGAGAGAATCGGCTTTATCCCTCCTGGGACTGACTGACTGACACAGGGCTGCATGGGCCTAAGCACCACCCTCTTCTTCCACAGCCTGTCTATCTGTCTGTCTAGAGCCTGTCTGTCTGACTCCCTCAGTCACAATAGTTTCTTCCCACATCTGCCATTTTGAGTCTGGCAAGAGAGACTACAGTCACAAGCATGGAGACGACTACCGACAACCACTCGAACTGCCTGGGAGGGGAAACAAAGCACTGTTGCACTTTATGACGACAAAACGCCATACTTTGGAGAATTAACGGAAGAAGAAAAAAAAAGAAACAAAGTTACGATGATCAACTGGAATTTGGGATATTAGCAAGTGTCCAGGATCAAGAGCGAAGTGAGAAACAGAACAGTATCTGGGTTGGGTAATATTGCTGCAGTGCCATTACTTTCAGACAAACCTTCATAATTAACAGGACAACTCAATGGAAAGTGGACTGACGTTTGTTTTCAACCCATCAGTGCATCATCCCCAAGTGTCATATCCGTGGTTTCTTCAGACTAGTCTTTCTGTCTTACTCCGTAGACTATTCATAAAACTATTCATCGTCAACTGAAGATCCGTTCCGAAAGTGGGTTGACCCTCTATGTAAGGTCCTGGTAAAGCGCTCTGACTTCTACCCTGTGGCACTACTCATCTTGTCATCTCATTTCCCTTATTGAGACTGTAGGTTGTCGGATGGATACTTTTGGGCTTTCATGTGTCTCCACAGATTGGAATCATCTCCAGGGAAGGTGTTTCCCAAGCCAAGGTCAAAGGCGGGGGGGAAGGTTAGGAGCGGTGGAGGCTGCAGAGGGGAGGGCGGCTCATAATCATGGCTGGAGTGCAGTCGTTGGCATGGCATCGGCCACATGGAAAACCACGTGGTTGATACCATCCCATTGACTCTATTCCAGCCATTGTTATGAGCCGTCCTCCACTCAGCAGCCTCCACTGGTTAGGAGAGGCCTCCCTCCTCTTTTACCATAATCTCAATAGCTGATTACCTGCCATTGAGCTCGGCACTATGTGGTTGTGGTGTTGGTGTTGTTGTTGTTATTTTTTGAGGCAGCTATTCAACTTTGATTCAGATGGCTCAACATGTGACGGTACATCGGTCTCTCGAAGATGCTATACCACTAGCCCAAAACGGGCAGTATTTTAATGCAGGTTTTGTTATGGCTAGTAACATAGAATGACCTTGCCATGCAGGATTGGGTTGGTACAGTCCATAGGTGGTTTATCAAGTGTCATTGCATCAGATTTTGAAATTGAATATGAGGTATTCAGAGCTCTCTGATTAAGAGCATCGGGGTATTTGGTACCATGGTACTGTACATCAGGATTTTAGACAGTTGGTGTACATTATATTCAGATGGTACATACATTACATAAAATGACTGAGCTTTCAGGACCAATAGGTTTTTAGACTTGTGAGTAAAACAAAAAGTTTTCAAATTGTTTTGAAAAGCTATAAGGCTCAAGCTATAGATTTGCTTCTGATATTTTTTTTTTATAAGAGACCCCTTTTGCTTCTTGGGGATGGTCAGCACTTTTCAGCTGAACTTGTAGCATATTTGCTGCTATGTATGATTAGACCCCCCCCCCCCAAAAAAAAAAAATGTTGGAATTGTATTTAGCATTTTCTTAATATTTGTTGGATATAGACACCCCTATGGGACATTTAAGCTATATGGTGTCATCTAGATCTGTGTAATGTAACTAGTATACATTGACTATGTTAATTTATAAAGATTAATGAAATGAAATTAACGTGAGACCAAGTTATTTTTATAAAGAAAAGAAAAGTCTGAAACTTTTCCACTTGTGTAAAGTCCTGCTGGAATTAGAAAGGATTGTTATGGGAAAGCATTGCAATAGATGTATGCTGTGTAAAAGTTCTCTCCTTAAGTCTAGTGGCAGTGGAAAGAATGGGACCGGCAACATGAAGCTCTGTACACTGACTAATAGACTAATCACCATTAATACTGTTCTTTTTTATGACAATTGAAACCCACAAAGTTATTTTAATTCCCATGATTTCCAGTTGAATCGATAGATGTGATTGTGCTTTTGAAACCAGAAAGCTGGCTTGGTCAAACTTCATCTTGCTGATACTTCTGCAGTGGGTTTATGCGGTACTATTGCTGACCATGTTTACAGTGGTCCGTGAGTTGGTTTTGTGGTTTGGAAAGGACGTGTATCTACTGAAAGTCGGCGTGTTTACAAAAAGCTGTTGTGCGACGGGGAACTTCGGCTCAATCAGATCACTCACCCTCTGCGTCCCAAATGGCACCCTATTCCCTATACAAGTGCACCACTTTTGACCGGGCTTTTAGCCAAAAGTAGTGCACTGAATAGGGAGCCATTTGAGGGTCAGACGGTGTCTAACACTTCACCATGAAATAGACTGAGGCACTGGAATGTTTATTTTACAAGGTTGTCCCCGTTAAGGTCAAACACCTCTTTTTCAAGGGAGATCTGGGTGGTATGTTTTTTGTTTGTTTTTGCACGATGCTTTTCGATCTTATCATCACTTAGTAATAGTACAACATTCTGCACAACTGTGATGTAAATATAAGCTTAAATCTGTGAACTAGTGAAATATATTTAAAGATCAAAATCAGGAGGATGTACAAATGTAATGTTTGTTGTGAAGCTGTACAGATATTGAATGTATCGATCTCAAGCTTTTAGTTGTTCGAAAATGTACGGGATGTATAATTTGACTTTTGAGGGGAAATATTTTTCATACTACTGTACTTGTAAATGCAGGTAAATATCAGTCTGGGCTCTGCCTGGTCTGCGACCTGCTCTGTGTTTTTGTTGTAAATAGGAGCAATATCATGTCAGTAAGGTGCCAATGTTCTGTAAGTAAAGTCAAATTTCTGTTGTATTTTTGGTTGACATGGTCCTTTCTTTCTATGCCTTGACTGTGAATATGTACACAGCAACAACAACACTCATTTGCCTTTCCACATTCACCATTCTAGATTCAACACCGCAGCAACAATCACCATAGAATCAACATCCATTGAAATCAGACTTCTGGCCATTCTATTTCTACTGTATACACACTTTTCTATGACAGTATGTTTACAGTAACACTAATAACCAGGTCAGGATAGAGCAGTCAGCTGGTGACAGACAGGCCTAGTTGTCCATGTTCAGCAGAAGGAAACAAAAATAATTCTACCTTTATCAAGACTCTCTGCCTCCACCTAGTGTTCAATTTCAGACTGCTGTGGCTGATGATTGAGGCAAATGACTCAACTAGGCTACAGCAAAGATGTTGTATTGTATTCCTCTCTGACCGCAGGAGGACATGATATTGCAAAATCCTGACATCTACAGAGGCTATATATAGGTCTGACGAAGCTGTGGCTCGTCTCTTATTTTGTGTTTAGTGACTGAATGACTTGAGCCAGTAGAGGGCTCTCTTGCCAAGCTAGAAGGGTCTTCAGAACTAGTTGAGGTTTCTCAGGCCATAGGTGTTGTAGAGTGTAAGTGAGATAGGATGTACTTGGGGTCTGGGAAGAGGTTAGCCAGCCATCAATGGGACATGCCATCTGCGTGCTACTGGATCTAAGGCTGACCTGGATCGTATTCATTAAGCACCAAACAGAAGAAAGCAGGCTAAAACAGGGAGGAACTACCTGGACTTGTCCAATAAGGTACACTTTAGTTTGGTTTAGATTTATGCCGCAAAAATAGTTTGCTACAATGTGCACTAATGAATATGTCCCAGTCCTGCCGCTTTGCAACAGAGTGTTAACAGACTGAAGGCCACATAAGGCCTCTGTCGTCCAGTCATTCAAAGTCAAGTTGTACAGCACCGGAATGGTGTTTTATGACACTCAAACATAAAACCTTTTGGTGCTCTGCTGCCCTCAAACACATCAAAGGCACTAGTCAAACCACACCAGCAACAAAAAGTCCAGCACGTCCGACAAGGATGCAATTCTTTACTGCACTCTTCATCCACATTTTGAACAGCACCTTTGACCTTAAATAACTGGCGACTGATACTCAGGAGGTGACTGAGCCAGAAGTTGGACAGCAGGGTTGGGGTCAATTGCATTTCAATTTAGGATGTACAGGGGCTTCTTTTAAAAACTGAGCCACACTACCAATTCATTACAAAAGAGAAATTTATTTGGTAACACAAAAACTTTGTATATAACCCATAATAAGTGTGTACACAAACAGTAATTTAGTTTAATGCTTCAGTTTCAAGTGTAGAATTAGAAAGGCAACACCGAAACATTGACATTTTTGTGGAGAAAAAGTGCAGTCGACAAAAGTCAAAAGTTTGGACACACCTACTCATTTTACGGCTTTTCTTTATTTTTACTACATTGTAGAATAATAGTGAAGACAAACTATGAAATAACATATATGGAATCATGTAGTAACCAAAAGTTTTTTTAATCAAAAATATTTCATGAGATTCTTCAAAATGGCCACCCTATGCCTTGATGACAGATTTGCACACTCTCGGCATTCTCTCAACCAGCTGCATGAGGTAGTCACCTGGAATGCATTTCAATTAACAGGTGTGCCTTGTTAAAAGTTCATTTGAAAGTGAATTTTTTGGAGCCAATCAGATGTGTTGTGACAAGGTAGGGGTGATGTGTAGAATATACCAACTATGGCTAAAAGACCTTATGGCAAGAACAGCTCAAATAAGGAAAGAGAAACAACAATACGGAAAATGCATTCAAGAACAGTTGAAAAGACCAAGCGCTATGATGAAACTGGCTCTCATGTGGACCGCCACAGGAAAGGAAGACCCAGAGTTACCTCTGCTGCAGAGGATAAGTTCATAAGAGTTACCAGACTCAGATTGCAGCCCAAATAAATGCTTCAGAGTTCAAGTAACAGACACATCTCAACATCAACTGTTCAGAGGAGACTGCATGAATCAGGCCTTCATGGTCGAATTGCTGCAAAGAAACCACTACTAAAGGACACCAATAATAAGAAGAGACTTGCTTAGGCCAAGAAACATGAGCAATGGACATTAGACCGGTGGAAATCTGTCCTTTGGTCTGATGAGTCCAAATTTGAGATGTTTGGTTCCAACCGCCGTGTCTTTGTGAGATGCAGATTAGTTGAACAGACTATCATTTGTTTTTCAACAGGACAATGACCCAAAACACACCTCCAGGCTGTGTAAGTGATATTTGACCAAGAAGGAGCGTGATGGGAGTGCTGCATCAGGTGACCTGGCCTCCACAATCCCCCGACCTCAACCCAGTTGAGATGGTTTGGGAAAAGTTGGACCGCAGAATGAAGGAAAAGCAGCCAACAAGTGCTCAGCACTAGATGATTCCATGTGTGTCATTTCATAGTTTTGATGTCTTCACTATTATTCTGCAATGTAGAAAATAGTCAAATAAAATAAAAACCTTGAATGAGTAGGTGTGTCCAAACTTTTGACTGGTATTATATACACGATGTGGATATAGTATATGTTGGATTGTACATGTGGACAATATGTTGGATTATGAATAAGGTGACTTAATTATCTGACTGATTTTCATGCGGTAGACCATAAATACATTTTTAAAAGTAGTGTAGTAGTGGAAGTAGGAATATAAAATTGATTGCAGTGCAAACAGTAAGACATCAAACAGCATAGCCAATTTCTCTTGGTGATGAGGCTACCTACTCCTACAAGTGAGCATCAAACCAAGGCCATATTTAAGTAGTGTGCGAGTGAGTGATTGTCTGTGATCATAACCTATATATTCACGATCAATGTTGAGGCACTTCATCTAAACAGTTCCCTCTGGACCCGTCCCCAGCAGTGGCACAAAGGATGGTTTGCATAACTAACATAGGTTAGGCCACCCCTCTGACTGCCACAATGTGAGAGGTACTGTGTATGGATTTGATGTGTGTTAAAATGGCAGAAGGCTCAGTTCAGTGGGAAGGATCTGTAGATCTGGTTTGTGTTCAGTAGGCAAGAAACTGAAGAAAATGTTCCAAAGGGAGACGTAATATATTGTCCAATAAGAAAGGTTTGAAACATTTTGCTACAGTATGTCCTAATGAACATGTCCCTGTCTAATGCCACTGTGCTGCGGAGGCTCTAGTCTGGTTTGGCTCTGTGTGTCTGACTGAAAGGTCTGGTCTAGATCAAAGCAGACAACATTTGAAAGCCTTCTTGATCTTGCCTTCTTTTCCACCCTTATCCTTGCTCTCTGACATTTTCTTTTTTCGCACCTCCCTCATAAGATCAAAGAACACCTGAAAAGGATGGACAGCTGTTAGTTCAACACTATAGTTACATTGACAATAGAAGTTTATTTACTGTAAAAGGTTGTTTCTATTCATGCCTGCGGTTTCTGATCTCTTTTTCCCGGAAACATATTTTTGATAACATAATCCCCCCCATCTAAAAAGTATAAATCCTAAGTAAGAAATTACACAAAGGTATATTGTTCCTAGTCCTACTGTAGCAAAGTGGACAGTACGTTTAAGTTTGGTTACATACAGTGCCTTGCGAAAGTATTCGACCCCCTTGAACTTTGTGAACTTTTGCCACATTTCAGGCTTCAAACATAAAGATATAAAACTGTATTGTTTTTGTGAAGAATCAACAACAAGTGGGACACAATCATGAAGTGGAATGACATTTATTGGATATTTCAAACTTTTTTAACAAATCAAAAACTGAACAATTGGGCGTGCAAAATTATTCAGCCCCTTTACTTTCAGTGCAGCAAACTCTCTCCAGAAGTTCAGTGAGGATCTCTGAATGATCCAATGTTGACCTAAATGACTAATGATGATAAATACAATCCACCTGTGTGTAATCAAGTCTCCGTATAAATGCACCTGCACTGTGATAGTCTCAGAGGTCCGTTAAAAGCGCAGAGAGCATCATGAAGAACAAGGTACACACCAGGCAGGTCCGAGATACTGTTATGAAGAAGTTTAAAGCCGGATTTGGATACAAAAATATTTCCCAAGCTTTAAAAATTCCAAGGAGCACTGTGCAAGCGATAATATTGAAATGGAAGGAGTATCAGACCACTGCAAATCTACCAAGACCTGGCCGTCCCTCTAAACTTTCAGCTCATACAAGGAGAAGACTGATCAGAGATGCAGCCAAGAGGCCCATGATCACTCTGGATGAACTGCAGAGATCTACAGCTGAGGTGGGAGACTCTGTCCATAGGACAACAATCAGTCGTATATTGCACAAATCTGGCCTTTATGGAAGAGTGGCAAGAAGAAAGCCATTTCTTAAAGATATCCATAAAAGTGTTGTTTAAAGTTTGCCACAAGCCACCTGGGAGACACACCAAACATGTGGAAGAAGGTGCGCTGGTCAGATGAAACCAAAATTGAACTTTTTGGCAACAATGCAAAACGTTATGTTTGGCGTAAAAGCAACACAGCGCATCACCCTAAACACACCATCCCCACTGTCAAACATGGTGGTGGCAGCATCATGGTTTGGGCCTGCTTTTCTTCAGCAGAGACAGGGAAGATGGTTAAAATTGATGGGAAGATGGATGGAGCCAAATACAGGACCATTCTGGAAGAAAACCTGATGGAGTCTGCAAAAGACCTGAGACTGGGACGGAGCGTTGTCTTCCAACAAGACAATGATCCAAAACATCAAGCAAAATCTACAATGGAATGGTTCAAAAATAAACATATCCAGGTGTTAGTATGGCCAAGTCAAAGTCCAGACCTGAATCCAATCGAGAATCTGTGGAAAGAACTGAAAACTGCTGTTCACAAATGCTCTCCATCCAACCTCACTGACCTCGAGCTGTTTTGCAAGGAGGAATGGGGGAAAAAATTCAGTCTCTCGATGTGCAAAACTGACATACCCCAAGCAACTTACAGCTGTAATCGCAGCAAAAGGTGGCGCTACAAAGTATTAACTTAAGGGGGCTGAATAATTTTGCACGCCCAATTTTTCAGTTTTTGATTTGTTAAAAAAGTTTGAAATATCCAATAAATGTCATTCCACTTCATGATTGTGTCCCACTTGTTGTTGATTCTTCACAAAAAAATACAGTTATATCTTTATGTTTGAAGCCTGAAATGTGGCAAAAGGTCGCAAAGTTCAAGGGGGCCGAATACTTTCGCAAGGCACTGTACCTTGTCGACATTGGCTCGTGTCTTGGCTGAGGTCTCCACGTACTGCACCCCCCACTCCTCTGCCTTGGCCCGGACCTCGTCCAACGACACCTGCCTGCGGTCCTCCAGATCCGACTTGTTCCCCACCACCAACAGAGGGATGGTATCGTTCTCTGCTTTCACCCGCATAATCTGCTCCCTAGGAAGACAACACATTAGTCCTGATGAAGACCCAGTTCATCAGGGGGTATGAATACTTCCTGAAGGTACTGTACGTTCCCGTCCACAGACTAACCAAATCTGAACCTATCACAGACGTATGTTTCACAAGTTTGGATAGCACAGTACAGCGAGTAAAGCGTACGGTAGCAGTAGAATAACATGGGTCACATTAGCTTTCGTTAAATAAAAAGTTAAATACATTTTACAGTAAAGAAAAGTACAGTGCAGTAGAGTATATTGTACTTTACTGCAACTGAACTCTACCTTACTGTATTAAGCTGCACCCTACTGTACTGTGATGTCCAGACTTGTAAAACAAGGAGAATGACATATCCATAATTATGCATTTCTGTGTGGTACAGATCAAGGACCCATGATGTCATTCCATTACCGGGTGTAAATCCACTTCACTTACTGTAGTTCTATTACCAAAAGATATTTTTTTTCCCCCAACGCAAGATGCCATGTCATAGCTGACACCACATTCTTTCTGCAAACATCTTTGAATCTTAAATAGGAGCAGATATTCAACTGTTTTTGCCAAACATGGTCGCATTAATAACCGGAGAGAGATTATTTTTTTGTACATTTTTCATTATGCGGGTGAAAGCAGAGAGTCCTTGTGCATAAAGTTGTATGGTTTCTTAAACTTTGAAATGGTTTTTGTTTGGCATACGTTAAGTGAAAAAAAAGTCAAAGCCTAATTCCTTCTACATACAATACATAGATCTCGTGGATCACTCAATGGTAACATATATAAAGCACTTAATGTTCTAACTAATTACATGTACAGTGACTTGCGAAAGTATTCCCCCCTTAGCTTTAGCAGTATTCCCCCGTTGCTTTAGCAGTATGCTTAGGGTCATTGTCCTGCTGCAAGGTGAACCTCCATCCCAGTCTCAAATCTCTGGAAGACTGAAACAGGTTTCCCTCAAGAATTCCCCTGTATTTAGCACCATACATCATTCCTTCAATTCTGACCAGTTTCCCAGTCCCTGCAGATGAAAAACATCCCCAGAGCATGATGCTGCCACCACCATGCGTCACTGTGGGGCTGGTGTTCTCGGGGTGATTAGAGGTGTTAGGTTTGTGCCATACTTAACATTTTCCTTTATGGCCAAAAAGCTCAATTGTAGTCTCATCTGACCAGAGTACCTTCTTCCATATGTTTGGGGAGTCTCCCACATGCCTTCCGGCAAACACCAAATGGTGTTTGCTCATTTTTTTCTTTAAGCAATGGCTTTTTTTCTGTCCACTCTTCAGTAAAGCCTGTGGAATGTACAGCTTAAAGTGTCCCTATGGACAGATACTCCAATCTCCGCTGTGGAGCTTTGCAGCTCCTTCAGGTTTATCTTTGGTCTCTTTGTTGCCTCTCTGATTAATGCCCTCCTTGCCTGGTCCGTGAGTTTTGGTGGGCGTACCTATCAGCGTAGACGTACCTGAACTCTGAGGTGGCAGTGAACGACTCATGTTCGGTGATGGAGAAGACTAGCAGGAAGCCCTCTCCGCTCCTGAAGTAGTTGTCTCTGATGGCAGCATAGTCCTCCTGTCCAGCTGTGTCCAGGATGTCGATCTGGACCTCCTCTCCATCCAGCACCACCTTCTTCCTGTAGCTGTCTGCCTTGGTGGGCTCGTAATCCTCCACAAACTAGGAGGTGGGAAGGAATTATTTTATTTACAGAATCGTAAACTATTTTCAATGGAAAAGCAGTATTGGAGATTTGAGTGGCAGCTTGCCCAAGTCTTTCTTTAGCCTCAGTGTCCACCACATGCTACAAAGGGAGCAATGTACAGAGTCTAGTAACGATCAGACTTATCGCTCTTACCTCGTCATACATGAACTGCAGAGTGAGGGCTGACTTCCCAACACCTCCACTTCCCACCATGATCACCTTGTGCAGCACCAGAGAGCTCTGGTTCTTACTCTTTCCAGTAGCCATCTTTGGATTTGGACACTGTCCACTGCTACTACACTAATGGAAACCAACACCAGAACTTCCTACAGTTGGACACAAACATGTAAATTAGCCTACAAAACTAAACATTCAACATTTAAAAAAGTTGCAGAAAAGTGTTCAGAGAAAGAAGGCAGGGTTTTGTATACGTATGTACATCTAATGTCAAAACAGATCCACATGGACCTGAAAAGGTTGACAAAACAGCCAATTTCAAAATGGTAGCTGGCTGAAACATAGGCTGTCGAAAAATCCTATTCGACTGACCCCTATAATTTAATTCATGACGGCAGCAGTGGTGTGGCAGCCTTCAAGGGCAAAATTATGTAGGTTACAATGATAACACAGGCATGTTGTAGCCTACTACTACCTAGCATACTGTACTTTCAGTACACACCTTCACAGCAGTTTTTTTAATTAACCTCTGATTCGCTATGCAGTCGATACGTAAAAAAAGTGTATATTCTTAAACCCTTACCGTGTACCTATGTTTGTCATCTGTTGAAGCGTGTCTGTTTGCTGAACCCCCCCCATTTAACATTTTTATGGAGTCGAGGCGTCCCAAGGACCCCAGATAGCAAGGACCATAGTTAAAATAATCTGAAGGAATGATATCAGTAGATCATGCAATGGATTTATAAATCAGGAATACAACAAGAAGAGGAGAAAGCAAAAGAAGAAAATGTAAGGGAACCTCTTGTAAGTGTCATCAACTGAATGTTGGCATCATGTCAAGTGTAGCTGCTGCTTCTGCAAAAGCTAATGAGGATCCAAATATGATGTTTTAATTAAATTAACAGTGTATTGAAACAAGACCCGAGGAAACATTCCCACAACGTAATAGGCCTTATTGTCAGTTCCAAAACAGGAACTAAAATCATAATAAAACACTGTTCCCAACTATAAGACCATAACTTCCCCATAACTTTTGGCTATTTTTAAAACAAAGCAGCTAAACATGTCCCTTTTTAAGTGCCCTAACTTCTGGGCATTTTTTTTTATCCAGTCAGATAAACACTCCCAACAGCCTACCCGACTGCACCCTTGCCAAAATCAAAATAGATCCAAATAAATTCATTTGAGACTTCTGCTACTTTCTACCTGACACTTTCTCTCAAGGAGCAGCTCTCGATTGGATAGATACAAATGAGATGTGGTCAACCGAATATTGGATGAGAATATGTCAATCGACAGACGTTGCGCAAACAGTGGTATGTTGGACCAAAATAAAATATAAATAAAAATCCGCTTCTGATATCGATTTCCACTAGTACGTACTTCTACAAAAGTGCATAAAGATAGCAAACGTCTCACCTCGTTAATGTGTTTGGTGTCTTTCTTTGCTGTTATCCGGTATACACTATGGGAAAGCTAAAGTAGAGAGCAAGTCCACTTACCAGCCGCAAATGCGGATATTTTGACCACTCCCGGACGTCGTGTGATAACGATTATATCAACCGGATGTGACGTCATATAGAATTGTGCCACCAAAGACCGTACAATATGAACAAGATGGGCTAGGACTGCTTCTCTCCGATCACACTTATAGGCGATGTCATGGCGACGTTGATGCCGCGTTAAAAATAAACCATTGATGTCAGTGATCTTCACGTCGGAATGTCGAAGCTCTAGAAAGAGGCCCGAGTTGGAATTCCGAATTGGATGACCGTTCGAAAGGAATGCGCCATTTTTTAAAAGACTGTGCATGTAAAAAGTATGAATGTTTAGAAAGTTGGCGCACACCATACATATGCATTTTTGCCTTTATAAACCAAACTAGCATTAAAACTCCTCCTGAAAAACGCCCATTATTCACCTTTTATGGTGACAATAATGCCCTCGTTTGCTGCATGCTTTGGATGTATTGAGTAGGGGAGATCAGTTTCTCATAGATTGTTTATGGCGGTGTATTCGAAACTTGATTCAAACAACCTACAGCTGTCCACACAAATTGGTGTGGTTATTATATATGTAAATCAAATTGCAAATACATGGTGTTGTCTTAAAGGAGTGAAGTGTTACAATTTACCCCATGATCAGGGTTAATAGCAGTGCTTGGGGTGAATTGTAACAGAATGAAAAGTGCGTGAGAGCAACATTGCCATGTTAAACATTTTGTTGGGCAGAAATTATAATAATTATAATAACCTTAAAATGTGTATTATTTTCCCCTCCACTAAATGGTATTTCTCAACCAAACAACAACTAGGCTAAACGAAACACCTACACCTGAACGTTTGTGGTGTGTGTCTGTTGGACATGCTCACTTAATCAGAGTCACATTTGTGACAGTTGTATATCTGTCCTGGGGTACAAGTTTGGTGGGCCCATAATTTGCATTCCCAGCACTGCACCCAGACCTCCTTGGAATAGTTAAAGTGCTCCATGCACACACATTTTCCTTCTGGAATATTCTGGTTCAATCTGCTTTGTTTTGTCTTTTTTCTTAGGCAGGGTCGTTTTTTTGTTGTTGTTCAGTGTGGTTTGCCTCGGCTTGCTTCTTTCCAGCTATTGTTTTCGTCAGGGCAATTTTATATTTTTGCCTTCTGAGTGCTTGACTTTTTATGCTCTTCTTCCAGTGCCTGCGTGATGGGTATATCTGTCAAAATCACAGTTTTCTCCTCTCCCTACCCCTTGTTGTAATTTTCCTGAACCCTGCTTTTAGGAAGGGGCGTACATTAACTGGGTTGAAATTAGAAGAGTAATCAGGTGTTTCCCAACCACAGCCTGATACATGTGGGGACGTGCCCTGTGAAGTGACTGGAGAGGTGGCCTGGAAGGCAGTTGGAGAGGTGGCCTGGAAGGAAGTTGGAAAGGTGGCCTGGAAGGAAGTTGGAGAGGTGGCCTGGAAGGCAGCTGGAGAAGTGGCCTGGGAGGCAGCTGGAGAAGTGGCCTGGGAGGCAGCTGGAGAAGTGGCCTGGGAGGCAGCTGGAGAAGTGGCCTGGGAGGCAGCTGGAGAAGTGGCCTGGGAGGCAGCTGGAGAGGTGGCCTGGAAGGCTGTTGGAAGGGGGCCTGGAAGGCAGTTGGAGGGGTGGCTTAGAAGGAAGTTGGAGAGGTGGCCTGGATAACTGTGGGCACAGGGGCCTGAGCGGTGTCTGAAGAGGAGACCTGGGAGGCAGGTCTTTCCGGGCTTCATCCTCAAACAGGCATCACTGGCTGAGTTCACCATTTTCTTCAATGGCCCGTACATGCTCCTGTCCAGTAGCTTCTTTCACTCTTTGCAGAATCTGTACAGAGTGACGTGACATGTGCCATACAACTTTGATCTGATAGACTTCCTCTGCTCTGCTACATGATCTGCTTACATCTCTTTTCAAAGTGTGGAGAGGTACTCCATTGTCTGTCTTTCTTTTCCATAATCTAGGCATGCTGAAAGTATAAGAAAACATGTACCAAAAACATTCCTTTTTCCTCAGGGTAAGGTGTAAGATTTTCTCACAAGTTGTTACAACTAGGGCCTCCCAAGTGATGTCACCTTGTCCGAGAGAGATTTACATGGTTATCAAAACGTCACGCCAGGTTAAGCCTCCACAAAACACAGCCCTTATTTTAAGTGTTTTTAAAATCCCCTTATGGGAAAACATGAATGGTGTATTTCTCGCTATACACCAAGTCACTTGGCTCTGTCATAACCTCACATGGTCTCTCCTATCATTGCTATGCAGACGACACACAATTAATCTTCTCCTTTCCCCCTTCTGATGACCAGGTGGCGAATCGCATCTCTGCATGTCTGGCAGACATATCAGTGTGGATGACGGATCACCACCTCAAGCTGAACTTCGGCAAGACGGAGCTGCTCTTCCTCCCGGGGAAGGACTGCCCGTTCCATGATCTCGCCATCACGGTTGACAACTCCATTGTGTCCTCCTCCCAGAGCGCTAAGAACCTTGGCGTGATCCTGGACAACACCCTGTCGTTCTCAACTAACATCAAGGCGGTGGCCCGTTCCTGTAGGTTCATGCTCTACAACATCCGCAGAGTACGACCCTGCCTCACACAGGAAGCGGCGCAGGTCCTAATCCAGGCACTTGTCATCTCCCGTCTGGATTACTGCAACTCGCTGTTGGCTGGGCTCCCTGCCTGTGCCATTAAACCCCTACAACTCATCCAGAACGCCGCAGCCCGTCTAGTGTTCAACCTTCCCAAGTTCTCTCACGTCACCCCGCTCCTCCGCTCTCTCCACTGGCTTCCAGTTGAAGCTCGCATCCGCTACAAGACCATGGTGCTTGCCTACGGAGCTGTGAGGGGAACGGCACCTCAGTACCTCCAGGCTCTGATCAGGCCCTACACCCAAATAAGGGCACTGCGTTCATCCACCTCTGGCCTGCTCGCCTCCCTACCACTGAGGAAGTACAGTTCCCGCTCAGCCCAGTCAAAACTGTTCGCTGCTCTGGCTCCCCAATGGTGGAACAAACTCCCTCACGACGCCAGGACAGCGGAGTCAATCACCACCTTCCGGAGACACCTGAAACCCCACCTCTTTAAGGAATACCTAGGATAGGATAAAGTAATCCTTCTCACCCCCCCCCTTAAAATATTTAGATGCACTATTGTAAAGTGGCTGTTCCACTGGATGTCATAAGGTGAATGCACCGCACCAATTTGTAAGTCGCTCTGGATAAGAGCGTCTGCTAAATGACTTAAATGTAAATGTAAATAAGAGCGTCTGCTAAATGACTTAAATGTAAAATGTAATGTAAATGTAAAAACGATTGGAATCATTACCCTGTTGACCAGGTTTTATGGGTATTATAACAACCCCACTGTGGGGCTCTATAGAGCTTGCCAGCTTCTAGTCCCCAAACCCAGAAATGAGTTACCTTTGTTCAGCCATCCCTAGGGAAAGATTAATGAATAAAGAATATGTTTTTGGAATAAATTATGAAAATAAGGTCTGGTGAAACCTCTACGGGACCAGTGTCACCCAACGGGGCGGTTGTAGTTAACAAGAAAACTTCCCAGGACATATATGGTCTTATATGGGCAGAAAGCATAAGTTCTTGTTAATCTAACTGCACTGTCCAATTTACAGTAGCTTTTACAGTGAAAGAATACCATGCTATTGTTTGAAGAGAGTGCACAGTTATGAACTTGAAAATGTATCAATAAACCAATTAGGCACATCTGGGCAGCCTAATACAATATTTTGAACAGTAATGCAATGGTTAATTTGATCAGTCTAAAACATTTCACGTACACTGCTCCCATCTTGTGGCCAAAATCTAAATTGCACCTAAACTGCAATAATAGAGTGGGCTCTCTCTTGCATTTCAAATATGGAAAAATACAAAAACAAACAAAAAATGTTTTTTTTTTGTATTATCTGTAACCAGATCTAATGTGTTATATTCTCCTACATTACTTTCAAATTTCCACAAACTTCAAAGTGTTTCCTTTCAAATGGTATCAAAAATATGCATATACTTGCTTCAGGCCCTGAGCTACAGGCAGTTAGATTTGTGTATGTAATTTTAGGTTAAAATTGGGGGGAAAAGGGTCCGATCCTTAACACAGACTTAGGAGATCTTATACGTTTTGTTCTATGAGATAATAGCAGTTAACATGACCTTTATGAATTATGAAGCCTTTATGTGCTTTTTCTATAACATCAAATTCTTTTAAACTCACAAAACGTATAAAATCTCATAAACCTGTGTCTGCCACAGACCTTGTTTTCGGGGTTTATCCAAAAACCCTCCAAAAACACCATTCATTTTCCTAATTTTGTCCAACAAACCATGGCGGAGTTAGTGTCAACAAAAAGTGTAACGCTCGTCGGAAGAAGTGGACAAAGATGCCGCGTGGTAGGTGTTCACACTTTTATTACAGCTGACCACTAAGCAAAAGACCGTCACGTTCTGAAGGCTACACAGAGCTAACAAAAGCATCCCACAACCTAAGGTTGCCAAACAGGTTGCCTAAGTATGATTCCAAATCAGAGACAACGATAGACAGCTGTCCCTGATTGAGAACCATACCCGGCCAAAACATAGAAACACAAAACCTAGAAATAAAGAACATAGAATGCCCTCCCAAATCCCACCCTGACCAAACCAAAATAGAGACATAAAAAGCTCTACGGTAGGGCTTGACAAAAAAAACTCCATTAGGCTACTATTTCTCTTTATTGCAATTATGCCAGGGCAGTTTCTTACGGAAATGGCAATGGCGAATGTGATCAAATGTCTCTGGAGGTGTTAGCTGAATGTTTAAAACTTTTACAGTAACATTAGCTGTATCTGACCATTTCTGAAAGACAAAAACAATTGCATATTGTTGTGGACCTGTAAACAGATCGTTTGAATTCGATAATGTTTTGCATTTACGTTTCCCCAAACCTAAATATGCTGCACTGCCCACAAATTCTGAAACGTTGTCTAGTATGCTCAACAAAATGTAAAACTTATCCTACACTCTTCAAAGCAAAAGATCAACTGTCTGTTCATCTCTTAATTTGTACTGTAGGCTATATTATAAACCGCGCTCCCTTTTGGATGCACAGAGCAAGATACTTGAAATAATAGCCAAATGTTTAGGCCCAATTAAATGAGAGATGCGCATGGTAATTTGTTGTAGGTTAAAACTTCCTCTGTAACATGAACCTATCATGGTCAGGAAAGGTGGGGAGGAAATTATTCTGCATGAAAATATGTATTATGTATTATGTTTATAAATTAAATGTTGTTTACTTTAGGCACTTGAAATTACAGTAGGTTATTCAGATACACAGTAGCCTAGCCTAAAAAATGTAAATGGAAAAGGTGAACCGCCTGTTCTACCCTTAAACTGCGCTCCGAATCGGATCGCATGGAGCAAAATTGGGTACTTGAAATCTAATTAAATCAAATGTATTTGTCACATACACATGGTTAGCAGATGTTAATGCGAGTGTAGCGAAATGCTTGAATTACTACTATAAAGTGGGTCCAATTAAAATAGAGATGGGACGTTGTAAGCCTAATAGGCCTATGGGCAGGGGTGCAACTTTCACTGGAAACAGGGGGGACGTCCCTCCCACATTCTGAAATTGCATTTTTCGCAGGTCAAGTTCAGTTTTTTTATGGCGCACGCATGTTTATGGGTAGCCTATGTATTTTGTATGTAGGCCTACACAACATTTATAAATGAGGCCCCATGGTTAATTACAAGTAACTACAGTTAGAAATAGAATCCAAAGTCTTTCTGCCCTCTAGGACCGGAATTGCAAACACCTGCATTTGACAAATACATCGGCTATAGGTCTGTAGGCCTATGACAATTAGAAACAGTGCAAACGTTTTAATTTATCTATACTAGCCTACACAGTCATTGTATGTGCATTGTTTTCCCTCAATATTATCCAGCATATTTCATGATTTATGCTGTAAATTCATGTTTTATTTTTAAACTGTTAGATAGATATGCCTATATTAACTATATGGCTCAGGCCTATCGGTGTATTGCCTGGATGCAGATTGCAAAAAAAATGTGTGCGGTTCATGCAATGTGTAGTTGCAATATTTAGAAGAAAGGTGGCAGCATTTAACAACTTTCAACTCGATCTGGTTGTTGTAGTATTGGGAGAGCGCACCTAAAAAATGCGTTACAATATGTTGGACATTCACAAATTGCCGTGTTGCCAATGTTAGGTCAAATGTATTATGTGATATATGTATGTAGGCATATAATTCACTCATATTTGAATGACGACAAAACAGAGCTCTGACTTGAATTGTTCAATGTTTTTGTGTCACTTCAAATAATGAAAGTGGTGCCTTTGGTAGTGTCACCTTTGACGCTTAAATCTTTATGACCTTGGTGTTGTTTCCAATACAATCAGTATTGTTTAGGAGATGCTTATGGTCGCCATGCTGTTTTGCTTGAGCCACAACAAGAAAGGCCTGTCAAAAATCTGTCGGTACCATTCATTTGGAATTTTTCATTAGGAGCATCTATAGGGGACACGTTTTCTGTTTGTTTAATTCATGAAAAAGCCACAAAAAAAGAGCATTTGGATAGCATGTGTTGATGGAAATGTTTTATATTAAAACATGGCCTTGTCTAGACTATTAGACCTACAGGCTTTATAAGGAACATATTAAATGTTAATTCCATTTATAATGGAAGTTTATTGACGATTGTAGATCGTTTCCACTGTAAAGAAGCCTATGCTAATGTTAACAGCAGTTAACCCGCTGTTCCTAGGCCGTCATTGAAAATAAGAATTTGTTCTTAACTGACTTGCCAAGTAAAATAAAGGTAAAATAAAAAAAGTAAAATAAAAAATATATCTTGTGCCCAAATCAATGCATTATGCACAAGTCATTAGTCAGTCTGGTAAACAATTGGTTACTCGAAAACTTAAGTCATTTTTTTTATCTCTCCTAATTCGTTTTCCATAGGACATAAGCATTTTCTCTGGACAGGAGAGCTAAGGAGGATAGTTCACCTTAAGCCTATGCATAATCTCCTACCAAATACTAGGAGTCTGTCTAGTTGGTGGGACGTCCCACGTGGTTTCAACTCCTTGTATAAAAACTTTCAGTCTATGGAGGGCTCCTAAATCGACCTAGCAAGAGAAAGGTTCGTCCGATCATCAGACCTCTTTATGCTCAAGTATACCAGGGCAATTTCATATCGGGAATGCAAATCCAATTAAGATGCATTTTAATAAGGATACACAGGAACAAAAACTGAAGGAATAAGTCCAAAGCAAATGACAAACTGGATGCTACAATATGCGATAAGTTATTATTTGACCGACCCTTCAGCTTTTTCCATCTATGGAATATCCTGACTTGAGTTTATCAACCAATGGGTGGTTTTCTATTCGTTTAGTTTGTCCTCTTCTATTCGTTTCTAAATGATGGTTATTGCGGATTGCAGTTCAATTAAACCATGGCATGATACGTCAGGCATTGAACTGAAACTCAATTGACGGATAATGGTAGCCTACTGGTTTTTAAATTGTGTTACCTTGAAAGGGTGAAGCAAAGTCATTGAGACAAGCAGAACGGACTTGACTCCCAATGTGCCCCTGAAGTGAAGTCAACTGAGTGACAGACATCGGGAATGAACACAGACACGAAATAAGGGGAATATTTCAAGTTACGGTGAAATGAATATTTAATTCCATCAAAACGCGCCTGAATTGAGTGAAATATTTATTATTGCATGGACTCCTTGCAAATGTATACGGACTAACGGGATTCTACAACTTTATATTTATTTTCATTCGAAATCGTTTTTTTCTTAAAAACGCCAAGTGAATAGCCTACATTTGACAGCGATATTGTGCATAACTTTTTATAGTAGAAAACAAATTATAGGCTTATTGCACTTTAAATATCACGACTTTTTTTTCTTCATAAAGAAAATGATTAACTGTATAATCAAAGCGGCATTATTTGTGGCTTGTGTGTTGACTGTCCGCTGCAAAGAAGCGGCGCCGGGATCTTTGAGACCTTTGCCGGGAACGGAGACGCAAACCGTAGCTCAGGAAACTTGCACTTCGTGTGGCATCGGTCAGCCGGAGGAATCAGGACGGGTGGACATAGACTTTCTGGAGGCGGTGAAAAGGCATATCTTGAGCAGGTTACAGATGAGGGTAAGACCCAACATCACCCATCCTATCCCGAAGGCGGCGATGGTGACTGCGCTTCGGAAGCTCCACGCGGGTAAAGTCCGCGAGGATGGCAGAGTAGAAATCCCGAATCTGGATGGACACGCGACCAGCAATGCCAATGACGTGCTGGAGGAAAGCTCGGAGATAATCAGTTTCGCAGAGACAGGTGTGTAATTATTGTATATTACAGGCAAGCTACCGTTTACTCCATTGTACTAGGCAAAAAAACTACAAATAAAACCACTTTTACACAAAGACCAACCTGGGTCTGGTGCGCGTAAAGTTTGGACCACACAGTTGATCAAGGTGATGTCTCGCATCATCCCCGGCCCCGCTAAAAACAGAAAGGGTCAGTGATTTGAAAACAACACAGTCATAAATTCCTTACAGTAGGCACAGTAGTAGCATACTTTTGAAATATTGTGTATTTGTATTTAAAGGGTAGGGAGCATGAAACCAGAAATCAACTGATGGGGGTTCCATGCATACAGTAAAATTCAGTCAAATAGCTTGAAATATAAAACGAAACAAATCCAAATGTTGCTTGTGTTTATCATTTATAGATGTTTTAAATGATTATTTTCCCCAAGCTGTTCTGCAAACACTTTGGGTTATTTGGTAAACCAGCGCTGGTTAACTTGTGGACAGAACACATGTTTGGTTATTTTGACCCAGCCAGTTGGGTTGGGTGAATAATCCAACATGTTGGTTTGTTGGGATTACCCAAACATGGGTTAATTTAACCATCAGTTGGGTTTTTGTTACTCTCATACTGGGTGTACCTAGCAGCTGGGCTCTTTTGAATGTAATCCTTAGGTTATGTTCAGGAGGCGTGTCTTACTAGGGGCATGGCTTTCAGCTAAATCTTATTGGCCACCCATGAGTTTAGTTTATTAGGATCCCCTATGGTCATCTCTAAAAGGGATCCAGGTTTTGTCAAATTAACAGTTGCCATTTTTTGGAAAGCATGTGTTTGTTATATTTGATACCATCCCACCTATGCCGCTCCAGCCATTACCGCAAGCCCATCCTCCCCAATTATGGTGCCACCAACCTCCTGTGGTCCACATAGAAACCTACAAATAAATGACAAAGTACAGAACAGTAATAGACAAGAACAACATAAAATATTACAATAAATTCAAAACAAAAATAGTTTTATATATAGGAAAGACACCAAGATTCAACAAAAACACTATTTACACACTATTCACATATACAGCTGAAGTTGAAAGTTTACATACACCTTAGCCAAAAACATTTAAACTCAGTTTTTCACAATTCCTGACATTTAATCCTAGTAAAAATGACCTGTCTTAAGTCAGTCACTTTATTTTAAGAATGTGAAGTGTCAGAATAATAGCAGAGATAAGGATTTGTTTCAGCTTTTATTTCTTTCATCACATTCCCAGTGGGTCAGAAGTTTACATACACTCAATTAGTATTTGGTAGCATTGCCTTTAAATAGTTTAACTTGGGTCAAACGTTTCATGTAGCCTTCCACATGCTTCCCACAATAAGTTGGGAGAATTTTGTCCCATTCCACCTGACAGAGCTGGTGTAACTGAGTCAGGTTTGTAGGCCTCCTTGCTCGCACACACTTTTTCAGTTCTGCCCACACATTTTATATAGGATTGAGGTCAGGGCTTTGTGATGGCCACTCCAATACCTTGACTTTGTTGTCCTTAAGCCATTTTCCACAACTTTGGAAGTATGCTTGGGGTCATTGTCCATTTGGAAGACCCATTTACGACCAAGCTTTAACTCCTGACTGATGTCTTGAGATGTTGCTTCAATATATCCACATCATATTCCTTCCTCACGATGCCATCTATTTTGTGAAGTGCACCAGTCCCTCCTGCAGCAAAGCACCCCACAACATGATGCTGCCACCCCCGTGCTTCACGGTTGGGATGGTGTTCTTCGTCTTGCAAGCATACCCCTTTTCCTCCAAACATAACGATGGTATTATGGCCAAACAGTTCATCAGACCAGAGGACATTTCTCCAAAAAGTTCTTTGTCCCCATGTAGAGTTGCAAACTGTAGTCTGGCTTTTTTATGGCGGTTTTGGAGCAGTGGCTTCTTCCTTGCTGAGCAGCCTTTCAGGTTATGTCGATATAGGACTTTCTTAACTGTAGATATAGATACTTTTGTACCTGTTTCCTCCAACATCTTCACAAGGTCCTTTGCTGTTGTTCTGGGATTGATATGCACTTTTCGCACCAAAGTAAGTATTTTCCCATGATGTCAAGGCAAAGAGGCACTGAGTTTGAAGATTAGCCTTGAAATACATCCACAGGTACACCTCCATTTGACTCAAATGATGTCAATTAGCCTATCAGAAACTTCGAAAGCCATGACATCCTTTTCTTGAATTTTCAAGCTGTTTTAAGGCACAGTCAACTTAGTGTATGTAAACTTCTGATCCACTGGAATTGTGATACAGTGAATTATAAGTGAAATAATCTGTCTGTAAACAATTGTTGGAAAAATGACCTGTGTCATGCACAAAGTAGATGTCCTTACCAACTTGCCAAAACTATAGTTTGTTAACAAGAAATGTGTGGTTCAAGTGGTTGAAAAACTAGTTTTAATGACTCCATCCTAAGTGTATGTAAACTTCCGACTTCAACTGTACATATCAATATTCTTCTATTCAGTACAGTTAAATTAGATATTTAGAAATAGGAGAGGCTTTGTGAGATGATATGTTTTTTAAATCTGTCTTTTGAAGCTAGACTTTATTTTGCCTGAGTAACCTCTGGTGGAAGAGCATTCCATGATGACATGGCTCTATACATACCTGAGCTACGCATTCAATCTGTTTTTGGTCTGGGTACAGTGAAGAGATCCATAGAGGCGTGTCTGGTGCGGTATGTCTGTTTGAAGTGTATGCAAATAGATTATACAAGTGGTTAGGCATTTTCAACACACAAATGTTTCTTAAAAAGACTACAAGAGAAGTAATCAATTTCTCCTCAACCCCCAACCATGAAAGACTGTCATGCATGTTGTTGATGTTAGTTCTGTGTGTGCAGTTAAGGGCAAGGCGTTCTGCTTTGTTTTGAGCCAGCTGCAGCTTTTCTAGGTCTTTCTTCGCTGCAACTGACCATATTACCTGACAGTATAATCAAGATGGGACAAGAGCCTGAACAACTAGTACAGTTGATCTTTGTTTCGAAAATGAGGAACATGTTTTTTATAACAGACATACCTCACTCCATCTTCACAACAACTTTGTCATTATGACTTGACCATGATAACTGATCATCCAATGTTGCTGCTAAGAGTTTCAGCTTCTTCAACTCGTTGAATGGTCACACCCTTTATGCACAACTCCAGTTGAGGTTTAGGTCTAAGAGAATACTTTCAACCAAATAAAATGCTTTTGGTTTTAGATGTATTTAAGACCAGTCTGTTGTTTGTTACCCATTCTAGCACTGACTTTAACTCCTTGCTAAGAGTCTCAGTGAGCTCACTGGCTGTAGGTGCTGATGCGTAGAGTGTGCAATCCTCAGCACACATAGTGATTTTAGCTTCTTGTAAGACAAGTAGCAAATAATTTGTAAAAATAGAGAAGATTAACAGCCCAAGGCAACTGCCCTGAGGGATACCACACGGTACATATCTGATGTTAGAGAAGCTTCCATTGAAAAATACTCTCTGAGTTCTATTGAATAAGTAACTCTCCAACCACGTAATGGCAGTGTAAAGCCATAACAAGTTATTTTTTTCATAACTAATTATGATCAATATCATCAACGGCTGCACTGAAATCTAATAATACATCTCCAACTATCATTTTATTATCCATGTATTTTATTAAATCATCAGTCATCTGAGTCAGTCCAGAGTGCCCTTCCCTATATGTATTTTGATAGTCAGTAGTTAAACTTAACTAAAAAATATCATTGTTTTTGTTCAAACACAATTCTCTCCATTAGTTTACTAAGAACACGCAGCAAATGGTGCTTTACTATTTTTAGGTAGTTGAATTACTTTAGCTTCCTTCCATGCCTGTGGACACACTCCTTTAGGCTTGGGTTAAAGACATGGCAAATAGGGGTGGCAATACAGTCTGCTACCGTACTCAATAGTTTCCCATCTAGGTTGACTATACCTGGTGCCTTATCATTATTGATGGATAACAACCACTTTTCAACCTCTCCTACTCAAACTTGACCACATTTAACATTGCAATCCTTCTCTTTCCATATTAGATCTTCAATACACAAATATGATGGTTCACTGTTCAATGTTGTCATCTCACTTCTCAGTTTGTCTACTTTACAGGTTGAAATAGTCATTGAAATCGTTGCCTATATTGAAAGGTTTCGTTATAAATGACTCATCAACATCAATGTTAAGTTTGGTCACAAAATGTCTCAATTTACAGTATGTCAACCAATCAGCTGAGCAGCCTGACTTATTTGGCACAGTTTTGCATAATTTCTTTGAACCAGAAATTCTTCAATTCATCATCGATCCAGGGGGCTCGAACAGTTCTCACACTTAGTTTCTTAACAGGTACATGTTTGTCAACAATTGGCAAGAATCATTTTACAAATACTCCAAGTTTCTCATCTGGTTTCTCCTCCTTATACACATCAGACTAACATCAATGCTTTACTTCTTCAACAACAAAAAAGTCCTCAGGAAACATTTTGTATGATCTCTCATAAACAACTTTAGGCTCGGCCTTTGGTAATTTGGCTTCCCCTGTTATTGCCACAATGTTATGGTCACTACAGCCAATGGGAACTGATATTGCTCTGGAGCAAAGCTCTGCAGCGTTAGCGAAGATATTATCTATACATTTGGATGTCACAGTTCCAACACTACTGTTCGTCATGTTCATCATACTGCGAATAATGTTTTTATTTATGACATATTATAATAAGGTATACCACCTTATTGTGTCCCAACAATGGGATTTACAGAGGCTTTTAGGGAACTTAGGGAATGATGCTTATATTAGGGAATGATCCTTATATACTGTACACTTCTATACGCATCATTAAAGCTACAAAGAAGTCCACGTTTAACCATAGCATGTGATAGCTATTCAACAGAACAGATGAGCAGGAATGACATTTACTCAGGTGGCTAAAAATAACTATCTGAATGCCACGCCCCTTACTAAATGATGCCTCCAGTCTTCTGATCCTCTGGGTTATATCTCAATAACCCAGCGTCAACAACCCAGCGTCAATAACCCAGCATCAACAACCCAGCGTCAATAACCCAGCATCAATAACCCAGCGTCAATAACCCAGCGTCAATAACCCAGCGTCAACAACCCAGTGTCAACAACCCAGTGTCAATAACCCAGCGTCAATAACCCAGCGTCAACAACCCAGTGTCAACAACCAAGCGTCAATAACCCAGCGTCAACAACCCAGTGTCAACAACCAAACGTCAATAACCCAGCGTCAATAACCCAGTGTCAACAACCAAGCGTCAATAACCCAGCGTCAATAACCCAGCGTCAACAACCCAGTGTCAACAACCAAGCGTCAATAACCCAGCGTCAATAACCCAGCGTCAACAACCCAGCGTCAATAACCCAGCGTCAATAACCCAGCGTCAACAACCCAGCGTCAATAACCCAGCGTCAACAACCCAGCGTCAATAACCCAGTGTCAATAACCCAGCGTCAATAACCCAGCGTCAATAACCCAGCGTCAATAACCCAGCGTCAATAACCCAGCGTCAATAACCCAGCGTCAACAACCCAGCGTCAATAACCCAGCGTCAACAACCAAGCGTCAATAACCCAGCGTCAACAACCCAGCGTCAATAACCCAGCGTCAACAACCCAGTGTCAATAACCCAGCGTCAATAACCCAGCGTCAATAACCCAGCATCAATAACCCAGCGTCAATAACCCAGTGTCAATAACCCAGTGTCAACAACCAAGCGTCAATAACCCAGCGTCAATAACCCAGCGTCAATAACCCAGCGTCAATAACCCAGCGTCAATAACCCAGCGTCAATAACCCAGCGTCAATAACCCAGCGTCAATAACCCAGTGTCAATAACCCAGCGTCAATAACCCAGTGTCAATAACCCAGCGTCAATAACCCAGTGTCAACAACCAAGCGTCAATAACCCAGTGTCAATAACCCAGTGTCAACAACCCAGCGTCAATAACCCAGTGTCAATAACCCAGCGTCAATAACCCAGCGTCAATAACCCAGTGTCAACAACCAAGCGTCAATAACCCAGCGGTTTTCTAAAGAAAAGAACGTGACCCAACACCTGCAACCCAGCAGTTAGGTCAACCAAACAACCAAGCATTTGTTAGAGTGTGAGCATAGAAAAAGTGTGTCCTCAGGCTTAGGTTCACACCCCAGAGACTCATAAATAATGTCACCATAACAGCCTCATAGCACTCATCTTCAAAACAACACATACAATCCATGGTTGGCATAGAATAGATTAAGGGTAGGTATAATATCACATTCACGTTCAAAGGAATGATATGGACAATTCCAAAAAGATTTGAAAAGCCCCACAATATTTTCACATTACTCACAAAAGCTCTGTAACTTTGTACTGTATACTTGTATAGATTCAGTTGGGTTGCCTTCCTTGTGCCTCTTTGCCCTCCTTGCCAGTTGGCAGTATTACCCAGGGTGGTAGCTGCTGCCAGCTGGTCGTGGCACTGAGAAGAGCTCACAGAACAATTTGCTTAGAGATGCTGAAGGGGGGACTGGAAATGATCAATGATGCCACCTGCTTGGGCCCACGTGTATTCAAATCAAACTTTTCATTGCCTCTTATTCTTATAGCAGTTTAAGTCACCCCAGAGTTTCTCTGACCATCTGTGCATCTCTCCAACACAATTAGTGTCAATGATTCGGTTAGCTGATCAAAGCCAACCCTGTTCGGTGCTTCTCAAATACACTTAGAAATAATTGTGCTATCTAGAACCTAGAAGGGTTATTCTGCTGTCCTCATAGGAGAACCCTTTTTGGTTCCAGGCAGAATCCTTTTGGGTTCCTTGTCGAACTCTTTTCACAGAGGGTTCCATATGGAACCCAAAATGGTTCTTCTACCTGGAGCCAAAAAGGGTTCTCCTATGGGAACAGCTGAATAACCCTGACAAGCTGACCTGAAATCAGGGCTGCTTTAGAATGGCTGTACATCTACATAAGGTCAGCGCTTTGTGTCAGGACCATGCATGCTGAATGTAGAGTGAACTGGAATGGTGAACTCACTGCCACTGACTGTTCCGTATTAGAATGCATGGTGTGAGGGACCATCTCCCTTATATAGTCCTAGAGTGGGACTTGGTTCCTGCCTGCACAGTATTCATTGACTTCGTCATGCTTGCCTGTTAGACCTTGTATTTGCCGTTGTTGCGTACGGTTACTACAGCAGTCGCCCGACAAAGATGCCACAATGTCAGCTATAGTGATAGCATCTGAAGACGCTTTCTCTGCAACTCTGTTTCTGTCCCTGAGAAGGATAAAGAAAGAATGCTGTATACTGCTTTGGAGCTCTCATAAGAGCACCTGACAAACCCCTTTCTGATTGGATGTGTCTTTTTGGGGAGTATTCTGTTCTTGAGTATCCTGTTCCATCTGAGACAATTTCCCTCTTTACTCACAGAGTGAAACATGGACCCCTTAGGTTTGTTTCACAAAGCCCCCTCTTCCCCCTCCCCTGTTGAAAGAAGAAATAACCGATACAGTAATATATCAAAGTCATCCATTGGTAAACAGAAGATAAATAGAACCTCCATTTCAATCGGGAGACACTAGGTCTTACCTTTTTGCTTATTGATGGTCATGTCTTGACAGCTGTGCTGCCACCCATGGCCTGGTACTTGTACAGTCAGCGTGTGGTCTATAGCTGTCTGTTGACTAAGTCTTTGAGTTTAGTAATAACAAGGAGATGACCTGTCTTGTGATGTGTGAGGCAGTGCAGATGGAGACTGGCTGGGAAGGCCAGAGCAGCCTCCATTATAGCTGATGCCTGATGATGGGGCCCAGGCCCGCCCAGGTCGGGTCCCCTCGCTTTGGGGGCGGCAAGCAGATAGGCAGGCATCACAGCTCAGTGTTCAGGCTGGAGAGGTGACCCTTGACATGTGTGCGTTTTCCCACCTTCCTCCACCTGACAGTCACAGAGGATCCACGTAGAGAGCTGCTGACGGTCTCTCAGGTCAGACGTTTTCACTCTCACTGGAGGACTGGGGAGAAACCATCTATTTTGGTTACTGCCTTGGCTACTGAAGAGTGTGGAAGAGTAGGAGTTGCTTTGGTCATGTCATGTGACAAGTGCACGTTAGATTTGAAATTGACTTTGGACCCTGACCCTACCCGAACCCGAACCTGAACCTACCCAGACATGAAAACAATATGGCACAAGCCAAAAAACGACTAAACATTGGCACACACTGTGCAGCCAGAAAAAGGTTTCTGTGGTGATAGTTGGGTTGTTGGGAAGGCCAGCTAGTTTCATGTAAATTCCTTTTTTCCTTCATCATAAATCCACAGTGAAGCTCTGCTCCTCTTCACTCAATGTGCCTGGCTTTACCATGCATTTGCTTCCTTTACATCACATTACTGTGCATTGTGTAAGCAGTTAGGCTCAGTAAGCTCTCGTTTTTCTTCAGTATTCACAGCAAAGCCTTTGAGCCTTTGTACTTGGCTCTGATAAGCCCTCTTCCCCATACCCACCCCGACTCAGGGCCAGGGGCAACTTCAAGTGGGCCTGATCCCAGATCTGTACTGTCATTGTCACGGTCAAGGCTCCCTATAGGCAAGGGCCAGCTGGAACTGGAACTGGAACCTGCTGATGCTGCGCTGTCATTGCAGTCCTCATGTAGGCCTATGTGACAAGACCAGGGCCTGTATTCATAAAGCGTCTCAGAGTAGGTGTGCTGATCTAGGAAAAGGTCCACCCTCTTATTCATGATGATCTAAAATACAAAACTGATCCTGGATCAGCACCCTGAGACGCTTTCTGAATACAGGCACTGGACCAAGAAGAGGTTGAGTGTCTCTGTTAGAGACATCTCCCAGTGTACACCCATCCACCAAATCCCTTTAGTACCAGTCCAGGCCATAGTAACCGTCCATCTCAATTTAATCCCAAACTGTTGAACTGTTCCCAATGTGTCCAGTTCTTGTCCAGCTATTCATCCAACAATCCAAGCTTGGAACCACCCAGTGTGGTAGTATCTTCTTGACGCTTTGTCCAATAGCAGTAAGGTTTTTGAAAGATGTTTGTTTACACCATATAGCCAATGAATCTGTGTGTTTATCTCCTCTTTTAGCATTGCCATACTAACCTTTATAGGTTTAAACTGACTTTTAACAGACTTTTCCTGTTCTGTTCCTGTCTTTCCCAGATGAGCTGGTATCATCAAAATCCAGCCTATTCTTCCTGATCTCTAACGAGGGAAACCAGCACCTGTATGTGACCCAGGCCACCCTGTGGCTGTATTTAAGGCTGCTTCCTAACACCCTGGACAAGGGCCAGCGGAGGAAGGTCACAGTCAAGGTGTACTACCAGGAGCCTGGCCTGGGCAGCAAGTGGAGCCTGGTGGAAAAGCGTGTCGAGCTGAAGAGGAGCGGTTGGCACACCTTCCCCCTGACCAACGCTATCCAGATGGTGTTCGAGAAGGGCGGCCGGCGACAGAACCTGGACGTGCGCTGTGAGGGCTGCGAGGACCTGGCGGTCTTACCGATCCTCGTGAACCAGAACGACGAGTCCCACAGGCCGTTTCTAGTCGTACAGGCCCGGCAAGCGGACAACAAGCACCGCATCAGGAAGAGGGGGCTGGAGTGTGACGGGAGCAGTAGCCTGTGCTGCAGGCAGCAGTTCTATATAGACTTCCGCCTCATCGGCTGGAACGACTGGATCATCGCGCCGTCGGGGTACTTTGGGAACTACTGCGAGGGCAACTGTCCAGCGTACATGGCGGGAGTACCAGGGTCGGCGTCGTCCTTCCACACTGCAGTGGTCAATCAGTATCGGATGAGAGGCATGAGCCCAGGCTCCATGAACTCCTGTTGCATCCCCACCAAGCTCAGCACCATGTCAATGCTCTACTTCGACGATGAATACAACATCGTCAAGAGAGACGTGCCCAATATGATCGTGGAGGAGTGTGGATGCGCTTGAGTTGAGACCGCATGTGCTTCAAGTGGACTTTTATGAACATTTGTAAACAAGAAAAAGATATTCCAAAATTAATTATAGAAATCAAAGTGATATTTATGGACATAAGGCATTCGCACATGCACACACAACTTAATTCATTTACGCATATCCTACACACTCATTCTCACATATGCCTGAACAAACACTTGTATATATATTTATGTCTGTTAATAATATTCTCTGGTCAAAGCCTTTTTTCTTTTGCCAACATGTGAACATATAATTCGAACCCAATTCATGTCGGTGTCATTATCAGAGGGATTGGAACTAGCTGGTACTTATCGCATTATATATATTTCCAAGATTGCCATTTCTATTCTGAAAATGGAGAGTTCTATTTTCGATACTCTGACGAAGGTGGAAAAGAGCCTGAGATTATGACGGAGGTGCACTTGCTGATAGACGATTCCCAACCACGCCTCTTTCAAGAAAGTATGACTGCAAAACGTAGAGTGAAAGCACCGACAACTCACCTCTTATACAACTTCAGCACTTCTAACAAGAAATACATCTTGTTGATGTGTCACAAGATACCATTTTTATACAAAACAGTTTTCATTTCACGGGCCAGCGTCCGGAAATCAAAATGGCTTCCGTGTCAGAAGAGTGAGTGGAACATAAAAACACATTCCAACACACCATGCGAATGCTGAAGCTGTCATCAAAACCTGGGAGTTTAGGCGGTGACGTGAAACAGTGACAATAGGGAAGAAACACTGACCTTCTGTTACTTCCTTTTGAATCCTTCCTTTCTTTTGTTCACACTTTTAACGGGAAGAGTTTCATTTCTTCAACCGCTGTAGCTCTCAGTTTCCACTCTCATTCCAGTCAGGAAATCAAAAGCGAAAGAGTTGCCATGTTGTTTGGTTAAAGTCCTGGTGCAGCATAGCACTTCCTAATGCACATTAAATAGCACTTGCAGATTGAAATGCCTTTAAAGAGTACAATGTGGTACACCGACACTTGCTCACAATCCTTTTTAAATATAAGTGCCGCATGAGCTATGCAATGTATAGTATTGACCCACAGACACCAGACAAACAGAAATTTTAGTTGCAGTTATTAACTATTACCAGTACTTGAAATGTAATCTTTCGCTTCCTCTTCAAAGTGAATGATAGTTACAATATTTGCACTGAAAAGTTGCGTGATTAGTTAAAAAATAAAGAAACTGCCATTGGAAAAAAAGTTATTTTTATAGAAAGCAAATTGAGTTCTGTTCAAATGTATTATACCTAATCATGGAACCAAAGAGGCCAAGATTTTTTTTTGCTATTATAAGAGGCCATGGTATTATTTTGTAAAATACTTTGTGACCAGTTAAGAGGCCTAAACATTGCATCAGGATACAATATTATGGATTCCATTTTCAGTTCAACGTCTTCTTTTCTATTTTGTATTGACAAATATTTTTTCATCGACTTAAATACTCTTCGGTTTTCTAGTTCAGTTCTTGTTCCAGAATCATTTAGAAAAAAACACGTCATCTCTGTACAGCTGATGTAAGATATAAATATGATTTTAAAATATTTTGTTCGTTGTAATTGTTGAAAAATAAAATGTCTTATTCTGAATTAGGTTGGAACTCTCTTGAGTCTTTCTGGGGGCTACTTCAATATGTAAGATATGGCAGGAGTGGCCAACTCCAATCTAGTCGTTAAACGTGTGACCACTCAAACTCGAACACACACACACACACACACACACACACACACACACACACACACACACACACACACACACACACACACACACACACACACACACACACACACACACACACACACACACACACACACACACACACACACACACACACACACACACACACACACACACACACACACACAATAATTAGTGCAGAGTGAATCTGGGCAGAGCTCCAGGGCTCAAGTGGTTGGCCCTAGGTCACACTCTCAGTGATTGGTAAACAGAAGCAATCAACAACATTAGCTGATAGCATCAGATCTGGTTACCTATAGGGTCCCGTTTGTTTTGCAGTAGTGTTTTTAAAGAACGCCACTCAGTGTTAACCTGAGGGTGAACAAAATACCTCACACGTCAGAATCAGTAAGAGAGACAGACAGGGCAGGACTGCACATGCACAAACACATGCGCTCACGAACACACATACACACCAATGCCAGGAGACCACACATGACATCCCGGGCCTCTTGAGAACACGATGCTGTGTCTCTCACGTCCATCAGCAAGATAATCACTTTAAATGTATCTAGCACTGTCTGCCAAGGGAATTAAGTGTTTTTGTCAGCCGGGTGAATTAACATGTTTCAGATAAAAACAGACCGTCTATCAATCTGGCAGTGAAGGGATGAGTCAGTGTTATAATCTGGTGTTGTGAGAGAGGGGGTGGAGAGAGAGAGAGAGAGAGAGAGAGAGAGAGAGAGAGAGAGAGAGAGAGAGAGAGAGAGAGAGAGAGAGAGAGAGAGAGAGAGAGAGAGAGAAAGAAGGAAGGAAGGAAGGAAGGAAGGAAGGAAGGAAGGAAGGAAGGAAGGAAAGAAGGAAGGAAGGAAGGAAGGAAGGAAGGAAGGAAAAGGAAAGAAAGAAAGAAGGAAGGAAGGAAGGAAGGAAGGAAGGAAGGAAGGAAGGAAGGAAGGAAGGAAGGAAGGAAGGAAGGAAGGAAGAAAGAGAAAGAGAAAGCGGGAGAGAGGAGTGAGAAATAACAAAAAGAGAGATGTTTCCTAAATTACAGAGAGAGAGATAGAGAGAGAGAATGACAGAGAGAGAGAGAGAGATGGAAGGATGGACAGAGATAGAGAGAGAAAGATAGACAGGCAGAGAGAAGGAGTGAGAAAGAGAGATGTTTTCTAAATTACTGGCAGCACAAACTAGTTGTTAGAGTTGAGTGTTGAGAGGTGTAGTTCCAGGAACAGTTCAACAAGGACGGGTCAACGGGGGGGTATGGAGTGTGCCGCTCAGGTCCCAGGTGACAGGCCGAGCTGTTTTATCATGTAGCAGAACATTCAAAACATTAAAGGAGCCACCTCCCCTCAGCTACAGGAATGTTAATGACACAACAGAGCTTCAGGCTACGCTAGTTTGCTGCACAACACTGACTGACTGACTGACTGAACAGCCACATGCTTTTAGCTAAATTGAACATATTGTAGCAAAGTGAGGACAGGCAGGCTGAACTAGGCAGGCTGAGCTAGGCAGGCTGGGCTAGGCAGGCTGAGCTAGGCAGGTTGAGCTAGGCAGGCTGGGCTAGGCAGGCTGAGCTAGGCAGGCTGAGCTAGGCAGGCTGAGATAGGCAGGCTGAGATAGGCAGGCTGAGATAGGCCAGCTCTGTATTTTGACACTAATTGACAGCATGATCTGATCAGAATCACATGGCATGAATACAGCTAAAGCCAAGCATATGCTGCTACAGATATATTGATTTATGGTATGGGTGATTCGCTAATCTCATTTTTAGATCATAAATTCATACGAGCATAACTTTCTATGACAGCGTACTCACCAGCTCACGCCAGTCAATTAAACCTTCTCTTGAGACACTTATTGTATGAGTCAGGCGTTCCATTTGCCAATAACTTTAGAAGATATATTAGTTAGAAGTTATTAGCCATAACTTATGCAATTGATCTGTGGGCTATATACAAATTGTACCTTTTGTACTTATCACCCCACGAGTTGGTTATAGGTTCAGCTGTGATTGAGCAAGTAGCTGCAGGTTTTCATTGAGCTGAACCCATCAAACCATACGCCAGTCACAACCTACAGATGGTCTTTTTACATGTGCGTGCCCATCAACCCTGGAAAGGCTGTCCTGAATAAAGGTGTGAACATCTCCCTCACTGTTCGATCGAACTTTGCATGCCACAAGACACTTCTGCCCTTCTGTACTATAAACTACCCCAATATCCACAAATATGTCACACATGGCCTCTTCTGTACAGTAGGAATGCTCTTCGGTTTCATGGACTTGACTCAGCTCCCCTCTCAAGGGGCTTTATAGCTAAAACAAGAGACAACAAAGAAACATCTGAAGAGCCATAACATGTTGTCATCGACCCCTAGTGACCTGACCCAACTCCAACCTCATCCCTCCTCTACCCACTTCTCATTCCTCCCAACTCCAAACTCACCCTCCTCTCTTCAACCTAACCCCTCCTCTCCCTTGTCCTCACTCCAACCTCATTGAGATGGCTGGGTGGGGCCTTGACAGGGTGACAGGACAAGTCAATGTTGTTCTCGACCAGCCAGTCAAAGTTCACAACAAGTTCTCAGCAAAACACTTGATTGATCTATACACAACAACAGGCACATTCTTGTGAACGTCAGTGAGATGCCTGCGGCGTTGAAAAGCCCTGAGTGTATGTATGAATGAACCATATACGCTCTATGAGTGCACCTCAATGGAATGCGGTAACATAAAACATGTCTATAATTTCACAGAACACAGGAACAAAAGAGGATTCAATACTATTATTATGAGAGAGATAACACTCTCTTAGACAACTTTAAAGTGAACACAGGTGCCCGTCGATTATGCACTATGATTATGGGCTCTGGCCTTCCTCCTGCCCTTGTGGTTCTCTTCTTTTTTCTGTCTTTCTCCTTCATAGAAAATGGGACTGAATTACGAGGCTTCGCCTGATAATCCCCTTCTTGGAATGTAAAAATGAAAAACACCATTCCATGTGAATACCGGCATACACTGCCTTCAGTTTAAAATGAATTCAATTGAGATGTTTGGTCACTGGCCTACACACAATAACCCATAATTCAGTTTTTCAAAATGTTTACAAATGAATACAAAATGAAAAGCTGAAATGTCTTGAGTCAGTAAGTATTCAACTCCTTTGTTATGGCCTGAATAAGTTCAGGAGTAAAAAATGTCCATAAAAAGTCACATATGTTGCTTGCTCTGTGTGCAATAACAGAGTTGAACATGATTTTTGAATGACTACCTCATCTCTGTACCCCACACATACAAGAGACCAGGGATGTTGGCAATTCTCCGCAAAGAAGGGCACCTATTGGTAGATGGGTAAAAATAAAAAAGCAGACATTAAAAATCCCTTTGAGCATGGTGAAGTTATTATTACACTTTGGATGGTGTGTCAATACAGCCAGTCAATACAAAGACACAGGCATCCTTCGTAACTCAGTTGCCTAAGAGGAAGGAAACCGCTCAGGGATTTCACCATGAGGCCCATAGTGACTTTAAAACAGTTACAGAGTTTAATAGCTGTGATAGGAGAAAACTGAGGATGGATCAACAACATTGTAGTTACTCCACAATACTAACCTAATTGACAGAGTGAAAATAAGGAAGCTTTTACGGAATTAAAATGTTCCAAAACATGTACTGTATTCTGTTTGCAACAAGGCACTAAAGTAATACTGCAAAAAATGTGGCAAAGTAATTCACTTTTTGGCCTGAATACAAAGTGTTATGTTTGGGGCAAATCCAATTCAACACATTACTGAGTACCACAATCCATATTTTCAAGCATAGTGTTGGCTGCATCATGTTATGGGTATGCTTGTAATCACCAAGGATTAGGGAGTTTTTCACGATGAAAAAGAAACGGAATGGAGCTAAGCACAGGCAAAATCCTAGTGGAAAACCTGGTACAGTGTGCTTTCCACTTTTCAGCAGGACAATAACTTGAAACACGAGGCCAATTCTACATTGAAGTTGCTTACCAAGAAGACAGTGAATGTTCCTGAGTGGCCGAGTTACAGTTTTGACTTAAATCTACTTTAAAATCTATGACTAGACCTAAAAATTGTTATCTAGCAATGGTCAACAACCATTTTGACAGAGCTTGAAGAATTTTGAAAAGAATAATGGGCAAATGTTGCACAATCCAGGTGTGGAAAGCACTTACAGACTTACCCAGAAAGACTCACAGCTGTAATCGCTGCCAAACGTGCTTCTACAAAGTGTTGACTGAGGTGTGTGAATACTTATGTAAATGAGATATTTCTGTATTTAATTTTCTACTCATTTTTAAAACATTTCTAAAAACATGTTTTCACTTTGTCATTATGGGGTATTGTAGGCAGATGGTTAAAAAAAAAAAAATTATCCAATTTGAATTCAGGCTGTAACATAACAAAAAAAATGTGTAAGTCATCCGGGTATGAATACTTTCTGAAGGCATAAACATAATTGATGCTTATCAAAACAAAACATGTGGTGTTAACCCAATTGATGCTCATGTCAATTGGCCATGCTCCCATCAGGTTTTGCGGTAGCAATGGGAAAAGTTGAGCGTCAACCAAATGATGCTTATATCAATACATTGCTGTTAATGGGAAATTGGTTGACACTGTCTAGAAATAGAAATAGTTTTAGTTACTCAGCTCCGTGGTCCTGGAAATCTCTCCTAAACATTTAGAAATTTGATGATCTAGTTTCGTTGGTGGAATTTAAACACTTGATCGATGTATATATCATAGAAGAGTGTAATTCTTTATAGGCCAGCTGTTTTTAGTCATGACCTTCATGTTTTTAATGTAAAATGTGTTTTTTATACTGTATCTGTGTTTATAGTTTTGTTTAATGTTGTGTTAGTGTATGTAAGTTGTTTTGTCTGAAACGATGTTCCCCCTGCTGTTATTGGACCAGGTCTCTCTTGGAAAAGAGATGTTATCTCAATGAGAAAAACCTGTATAAATAAAGGTAAAAAATTTAAAATAAATATTAAAAAATTTAAAAAAAGGAAAAGATGAAAAGAGGAAAAGATGAAAAGATGAGACTCACAGACAGACAGTTCTCTCTTTCCCCGTCTCTCTATTCTCTCTCTCTCTCCCTCCCTCCCCCTTCTCTCTCCCTCCTTCTGTTTCTACATTTCTACCTCCTCTTTACCCCCCTCCTCTTCTCTCTGTCCCCTTCTTTCACTCCCTCCACCTCTCCCCCTCTCCCCCTCTCCCTTTCTCTCTTTCCCTCCCTCTCTCTCTCTCTTTCTCCCTCCTATCTCCCTCCTCTCGCTTTCTCTCCCATCCCTCCTCTCTCTTCCCCTCCCTCTTTTACCCCATCCACTCTCGTTCCCCTCCCTCCCCGTCCTCTCATCTCTCTCTCTCTCTCTCTCCCTCCCTCCTCTCCTCTCAATCCCTCCTCTCTCCCACCTCTGTCTGTCTGTTGACTCTCTCTCCCCTCCCTCCTCTCCTCTCAATCCCTCCTCTCTCCCACCTCTGTCTGTCTGTTGACTCTCTCTCCCTCCCTCCTCTCCTCTCAATCCCTCCTCTCTCCCACCTCTGTCTGTCTGTTGACTCTCTCTCCCCTCCCTCCTCTCCTCTCAATCCCTCCTCTCTCCCACCTCTGTCTGTCTGTTGACTCTCTCTCCCCTCCCTCCTCTCCTCTCAATCCCTCCTCTCTCCCACCTCTGTCTGTCTGTTGACTCTCTCTCCCCTCCCTCCTCTCCTCTCAATCCCTCCTCTCTCCCACCTCTGTCTGTCTGTTGACTCTCTCTCCCCTCCCTCCTCTCCTCTCCTCTCAATCCCTCCTCTCTCCCACCTCTGTCTGTCTGTTGACTCTCTCTCCCCTCCCTCCTCTCGCTGACATACACGTCAACCCTTTGACACTCATCACTTCCTGTTGAATGCAATATATTGCCATAAGTGTCAATTAGTTGGCACTCATCTTTTCCCATTGACTGTGATGTATTGACATTGGCGTACACCCTATGACACTCATCAATGCATTGACACAAGCATCAAGTGGTTGAAGCTCACCTTTTCCCATTGACTGTGATGTATTGACATTGGCGTACACCCTATGACACTCATCAATGCATTGACACAAGCATCAAGTGGTTGAAGCTCACCTTTTCCCATTGACTGTGATGTATTGACATTGGCGTACACCCTATGACACTCATCAATGCATTGACACAAGCATCAAGTGGTTGAAGCTCACCTTTTCCCATTGACTGTGATGTATTGACATTGGCGTACACCCTATGACACTCATCAATGCATTGACACAAGCATCAAGTGGTTGAAGCTCACCTTTTCCCATTGACTGTGATGTATTGACATTGGCGTACACCCTATGACACTCATCAATGCATTGACACAAGCATCAAGTGGTTGAAGCTCACCTTTTCCCATTGACTGTGATGTATTGACATTGGCGTACACCCTATGACACTCATCAATGCATTGACACAAGCATCAAGTGGTTGAAGCTCACCTTTTCCCATTGACTGTGATGTATTGACATTGGCGTACACCCTATGACACTCATCAATGCATTGACACAAGCATCAAGTGGTTGAAGCTCACCTTTTCCCATTGACTGTGATGTATTGACATTGGCGTACACCCTATGACACTCATCAATGCATTGACACAAGCATCAAGTGGTTGAAGCTCACCTTTTCCCATTGACTGTGATGTATTGACATTGGCGTACACCCTATGACACTCATCAATGCATTGACACACAGACACAAGCATCAGCATCAAGTGGTTGAAGCTCACCTTTTCCCATTGACTGTGATGTATTGACATTGGCGTACACCCTATGACACTCATCAATGCATTGACACAAGCATCAAGTGGTTGAAGCTCACCTTTTCCCATTGACTGTGATGTATTGACATTGGCGTACACCCTATGACACTCATCAATGCATTGACACAAGCATCAAGTGGTTGAAGCTCACCTTTTCCCATTGACTGTGATGTATTGACATTGGCGTACACCCTATGACACTCATCAATGCATTGACACAAGCATCAAGTGGTTGAAGCTCACCTTTTCCCATTGACTGTGATGTATTGACATTGGCGTACACCCTATGACACTCATCAATGCATTGACACAAGCATCAAGTGGTTGAAGCTCACCTTTTCCCATTGACTGTGATGTATTGACATTGGCGTACACCCTATGACACTCATCAATGCATTGACACAAGCATCAAGTGGTTGAAGCTCACCTTTTCCCATTGACTGTGATGTATTGACATTGGCGTACACCCTATGACACTCATCAATGCATTGACACAAGCATCAAGTGGTTGAAGCTCACCTTTTCCCATTGACTGTGATGTATTGACATTGGCGTACACCCTATGACACTCATCAATGCATTGACACAAGCATCAAGTGGTTGAAGCTCACCTTTTCCCATTGACTGTGATGTATTGACATTGGCGTACACCCTATGACACTCATCAATGCATTGACACAAGCATCAAGTGGTTGAAGCTCACCTTTTCCCATTGACTGTGATGTATTGACATTGGCGTACACCCTATGACACTCATCAATGCATTGACACAAGCATCAAGTGGTTGAAGCTCACCTTTTCCCATTGACTGTGATGTATTGACATTGGCGTACACCCTATGACACTCATCAATGCATTGACACAAGCATCAAGTGGTTGAAGCTCACCTTTTCCCATTGACTGTGATGTATTGACATTGGCGTACACCCTATGACACTCATCAATGCATTTGACACAAGCATCAAGTGGTTGAAGCTCACCTTTTCCCATTGACACAAGCATCAAGTGGTTGAAGCTCACCTTTTCCCATTGACTGTGATGTATTGACATTGGCGTACACCCTATGACACTCATCAATGCATTGACACAAGCATCAAGTGGTTGAAGCTCACCTTTTCCCATTGACTGTGATGTATTGACATTGGCGTACACCCTATGACACTCATCAATGCATTGACACAAGCATCAAGTGGTTGAAGCTCACCTTTTCCCATTGACTGTGATGTATTGACATTGGCGTACACCCTATGACACTCATCAATGCATTGACACAAGCATCAAGTGGTTGAAGCTCACCTTTTCCCATTGACTGTGATGTATTGACATTGGCGTACACCCTATGACACTCATCAATGCATTGACACAAGCATCAAGTGGTTGAAGCTCACCTTTTCCCATTGACTGTGATGTATTGACATTGGCGTACACCCTATGACACTCATCAATGCATTGACACAAGCATCAAGTGGTTGAAGCTCACCTTTTCCCATTGACTGTGATGTATTGACATTGACACTCATCAATGCGTACACCCATATGACACTCATCAATGCATTGACACAAGCATCAAGTGGTTGAAGCTCACCTTTTCCCATTGACTGTGATGTATTGACATTGGCGTACACCCTATGACACTCATCAATGCATTGACACAAGCATCAAGTGGTTGAAGCTCACCTTTTCCCATTGACTGTGATGTATTGACATTGGCGTACACCCTATGACACTCATCAATGCATTGACACAAGCATCAAGTGGTTGAAGCTCACCTTTTCCCATTGACTGTGATGTATTGACATTGGCGTACACCCTATGACACTCATCAATGCATTGACACAAGCATCAAGTGGTTGAAGCTCACCTTTTCCCATTGACTGTGATGTATTGACATTGGCGTACACCCTATGACACTCATCAATGCATTGACACAAGCATCAAGTGGTTGAAGCTCACCTTTTCCCATTGACTGTGATGTATTGACATTGGCGTACACCCTATGACACTCATCAATGCATTGACACAAGCATCAAGTGGTTGAAGCTCACCTTTTCCCATTGACTGTGATGTATTGACATTGGCGTACACCCTATGACACTCATCAATGCATTGACACAAGCATCAAGTGGTTGAAGCTCACCTTTTCCCATTGACTGTGATGTATTGACATTGGCGTACACCCTATGACACTCATCAATGCATTGACACAAGCATCAAGTGGTTGAAGCTCACCTTTTCCCATTGACTGTGATGTATTGACATTGGCGTACACCCTATGACACTCATCAATGCATTGACACAAGCATCAAGTGGTTGAAGCTCACCTTTTCCCATTGACTGTGATGTATTGACATTGGCGTACACCCTATGACACTCATCAATGCATTGACACAAGCATCAAGTGGTTGAAGCTCACCTTTTCCCATTGACTGTGATGTATTGACATTGGCGTACACCCTATGACACTCATCAATGCATTGACACAAGCATCAAGTGGTTGAAGCTCACCTTTTCCCATTGACTGTGATGTATTGACATTGGCGTACACCCTATGACACTCATCAATGCATTGACACAAGCATCAAGTGGTTGAAGCTCACCTTTTCCCATTGACTGTGATGTATTGACATTGGCGTACACCCTATGACACTCATCAATGCATTGACACAAGCATCAAGTGGTTGAAGCTCACCTTTTCCCATTGACTGTGATGTATTGACATTGGCGTACACCCTATGACACTCATCAATGCATTGACACAAGCATCAAGTGGTTGAAGCTCACCTTTTCCCATTGACTGTGATGTATTGACATTGGCGTACACCCTATGACACTCATCAATGCATTGACACAAGCATCAAGTGGTTGAAGCTCACCTTTTCCCATTGACTGTGATGTATTGACATTGGCGTACACCCTATGACACTCATCAATGCATTGACACAAGCATCAAGTGGTTGAAGCTCACCTTTTCCCATTGACTGTGATGTATTGACATTGGCGTACGTACACCCTATGACACTCATCAATGCATTGACACAAGCATCAAGTGGTTGAAGCTCACCTTTTCCCATTGACTGTGATGTATTGACATTGGCGTACACCCTATGACACTCATCAATGCATTGACACAAGCATCAAGTGGTTGAAGCTCACCTTTTCCCATTGACTGTGATGTATTGACATTGGCGTACACCCTATGACACTCATCAATGCATTGACACAAGCATCAAGTGGTTGAAGCTCACCTTTTCCCATTGACTGTGATGTATTGACATTGGCGTACACCCTATGACACTCATCAATGCATTGACACAAGCATCAAGTGGTTGAAGCTCACCTTTTCCCATTGACTGTGATGTATTGACATTGGCGTACACCCTATGACACTCATCAATGCATTGACACAAGCATCAAGTGGTTGAAGCTCACCTTTTCCCATTGACTGTGATGTATTGACATTGGCGTACACCCTATGACACTCATCAATGCATTGACACCCTATGACACTCATCAATGCATTGACACAAGCATCAAGTGGTTGAAGCTCACCTTTTCCCATTGACTGTGATGTATTGACATTGGCGTACACCCTATGACACTCATCAATGCATTGACACAAGCATCAAGTGGTTGAAGCTCACCTTTTCCCATTGACTGTGATGTATTGACATTGGCGTACACCCTATGACACTCATCAATGCATTGACACAAGCATCAAGTGGTTGAAGCTCACCTTTTCCCATTGACTGTGATGTATTGACATTGGCGTACACCCTATGACACTCATCAATGCATTGACACAAGCATCAAGTGGTTGAAGCTCACCTTTTCCCATTGACTGTGATGTATTGACATTGGCGTACACCCTATGACACTCATCAATGCATTGACACAAGCATCAAGTGGTTGAAGCTCACCTTTTCCCATTGACTGTGATGTATTGACATTGGCGTACACCCTATGACACTCATCAATGCATTGACACAAGCATCAAGTGGTTGAAGCTCACCTTTTCCCATTGACTGTGATGTATTGACATTGGCGTACACCCTATGACACTCATCAATGCATTGACACAAGCATCAAGTGGTTGAAGCTCACCTTTTCCCATTGACTGTGATGTATTGACATTGGCGTACACCCTATGACACTCATCAATGCATTGACACAAGCATCAAGTGGTTGAAGCTCACCTTTTCCCATTGACTGTGATGTATTGACATTGGCGTACACCCTATGACACTCATCAATGCATTGACACAAGCATCAAGTGGTTGAAGCTCACCTTTTCCCATTGACTGTGATGTATTGACATTGGCGTACACCCTATGACACTCATCAATGCATTGACACAAGCATCAAGTGGTTGAAGCTCACCTTTTCCCATTGACTGTGATGTATTGACATTGGCGTACACCCTATGACACTCATCAATGCATTGACACAAGCATCAAGTGGTTGAAGCTCACCTTTTCCCATTGACTGTGATGTATTGACATTGGCGTACACCCTATGACACTCATCAATGCATTGACACAAGCATCAAGTGGTTGAAGCTCACCTTTTCCCATTGACTGTGATGTATTGACATTGGCGTACACCCTATGACACTCATCAATGCATTGACACAAGCATCAAGTGGTTGAAGCTCACCTTTTCCCATTGACTGTGATGTATTGACACAAGCATCAAGTGGTTGAAGCTCACCTTTTCCCATTGACTGTGATGTATTGACATTGGCGACACTCATCACCCACAAGCATCATGACACTCATCAATGCATTGACACAAGCATCAAGTGGTTGAAGCTCACCTTTTCCCTGTGATGTGACTTGTGATGCATTGACACAAGCATCAAGTGGTTGAAGCTCACCTTTTCCCATTGACTGTGATGTCATTGACACAAGCATCAAGTGGTTGAAGCTCACCTTTTCCCATTGACTGTGATGCATTGACACAAGCATCAAGTGGTTGAAGCTCACCTTTTCCCATTGACTGTGATGCATTGACACAAGCATCAAGTGGTTGAAGCTCACCTTTTCCCATTGGCACCGCAAAGCGGTGGCATGACCAATTTACAGGAGCTTGAATTGGTTGACGCATAACTTTTGGCAACAATGACATGACAAGATTCCGTTTTCCTATGGTATCATCTTGCACATGGCCAAAAATACCAGCAAACTCCATTGACACACTATATCTCAAGGAGACAGAGTGATACTAGCTATGGGCAGAAGTAAAGTGTCTCGTTTCAAACGGCGTCACTACTTTTCTGGCTCTCGTTCTCATGAGTTTATTACCGGGAATGACTGGAATGTTCCACTTCAGTTATCAAAATATGTACATCTCTAGATATTTCCACCCAAGGCATCAACACACAACGATTCATAGCTCTTAAATCTAAACGGTTCCCTCTTCCTCGAGTTTCATTAGGCAGATCTGTCTTTGTCTGACCACCGTAGCCCAGTGATGTTTTCAGACAAAATGTTTAACTTGTGAGCGGTCTGTTAAAGAGACACTCAGACAGGCCAGTCAGGCCACACAAGATGAAGAGTCCTGTAATGACTGTGTTTTCACAGACTCATTGAAGCAACACAAGAACTGCAATCCATTAAAACCTGACACACACACACACACACACACACACACACACACACACACACACACACACACACACACACACACACACACACACACACACACACACACACACACACACACACACACACACACACACACACACACACACACACACACACACACACACACACACACACAGAAGTTGTTAGTCAAAGCTTCTTTCCTGCAGCCATCCATCCCCACGCAGCATCAGTGCCCTGCATACTTATCCTCTCCAGTCAGGCTCCACACATTCAGCCCACTTCAGCACAGCCCAGGTCTCAAGATGATAAGATGATAAGTCAGATGCTCAACCACCCCGTCCCAAACACTTGGCTGTGCGTGGGATAACGTTGGGAGAAGGTTGCTAGCTGGTACGATAAGAAAAGAATAATCTCAAAGGCCTAGTTAATGTCTCCATTTACTGCTATTCTGCAGCTTTGATCAATTATTCAATTAACATGGATGAAGAATAGAGAAAGAGCACTAAGTGACTGACCTAGACAGTGCAGATCTAGACTGTATCCTAACAGGTGATATGGTGGTGAACTAGGACAGTCGTGCAATGTGTTCTAGTAAAGGCATGGGCAGAGAAACGTGGTCCACTCCGGAGGGTTGTAGCATGTCCTTTTTACTTTTGAGACCTAGCAGAGTAGCCACAACGTTGTTCTGCTAAATGCTACAGACACCGGCGTGTCTCTTTTACTGTGGGACCACTGAGGATAATTGATCCCTCTCAAACAAACATGCGCACACACACACGTGCATGCACGCACGTACGCACACACGGCCTGGGTGCCGTTGGAAACACGGAGCAGCATCGCAGCATCTTTGCCTCATGAATATTGATGCAGGAAGTTTGTTGCTTGTTGTGAGTGAAGACAGCCCCGCACCCCCACCCCAGCCTCATTAGAATATTCATATTCCTCAGAGCTCATGAGAATGACGTCTGCCTGGCCTGCTCATAAATATTCATGCGAGATGTCCTATGAAGAGTTAGATAGTGCAGTACGTTGCTCCTTTGAAACGTCTCTCACAGTAGACCAGTGACCTTAAATAATGAGAGTAATTCATAAGAATACTGTAAAGTCGCGGACATTTTTCTCTCTGATGAAGGCAGATGCTGATCCTCTTTTCTAGGTCACAGAGAAGCGAGACGAGGCATACCAAGAATTTTTCTTTTTGCAAGGATTGGACTGATGACTTGCATTTCATTGGTTAGTAAAAATGAATACATATATTACATTCACTTATATTTCAGTTTTACTAGAAGATCACCGACACATTGTTTTTGTAAGTTTCCATTGTTTTATACGGTATATCCCTATATATATCCCTAAGATCTAGGTCAGCACACATATGTTGAGTACATAACAGTGGGCCTTAATTGCTCTTTCCAGTATCTTCTGGTCAGGTTTTGTAGGACTACCATTTTAGTAATCGGCCAAAGAGGTGTCAAAAGCATCCTGAAACCTATAATTCTCTCAAATGAGGTCACAGCAGACATATCTTCACCCTGACATCCATGTTATTTAAGGTCACATACGTGCAGTATCAGTGTGGCATCTCTAGAAGCTCTAGAATCCCTCAGAACCATTTGCAGTGTTCCGTTGGCAGAATGAAGAACATTGACTGCCTGAGAGGGCCCAGAGGAGAGACAGATCCGCACTGTTCTATGTATTGTACACACTGGCTTCTGCCCAGGCAGGTTCCAGCATGCTCCTGGAGTCCCGAGTTAGATAGGTGGGGCGTTAGGGGTTCATATTTCCAACAAGTGTATTTCTGGGGGTTTTCTCTTTTTCTGTAGGGTGTTGCCTGCCTGCCTCCAGGGGCCGGATTCACAAAACACTACTTACGAAAAAAAATATAAGAAGTTTCTTATGGAAAAAAATTGGAAGTTCATAAGATAGTTCGTAAAGGCAATTCCTCCAAATGTTCTTAGGAATTCGTCGTTTTCTTATGGACTTCGGAAATATATTTCTTAAGAACTTAGTAAATATCTTATTGACATTAGTGGCATGCTTAAAACCAATAAATAAGCCTATGTGACAGGGATGATAGGATTTGGTTATTTGGTTATTTTTCACACATTATAGCCGTCAGACGAGCCATATCAAAATCAAACATGGATAACCAAGAAAAGAGATTGAAGTGACGGTGGAGGACATAGCAGCCAGGAAAAGGTTGCTGTATGGGAGGCTTGATAACTGCGGGGTCACTGCAGAGACCAAAAAGAAAGGATGGGCGACAGTGGCTGAGTCTGTCTCTGCCGTCGGGGGTATGGCAAGGGACAGTGACGCCGTAAAAAAACAAGTGGTCCGACATCAAGTCGGCTGCTAAGAAGAAGGTGAGCTGAAGGACCATTCACATGGACTAGTTGGAGGAGAAGGTGTCGTCCATCATAGAGATGGTGGTAGAGCGACTGCACGACCGGTTAGTTAGTTAGCTACGTTAGCTAGCTAACGTGTAAAGACATTAGAGCCAACATAGCTAACAACATTAGCGTTAGCTAAGTCCGCCAAGTGCTTCTTTGCAAATTGACAAGATAGCGCTAGCTATTTAACACTTCTAGAATATTGTAATATGTTGTTAATTACTAGCTAGCTAGATAATGCGTGTTTCATTTGTATTCTTGCTTTATTTAAAAAATCTGGTAGCCAACTGGGTTTGTGGTGCAAGAAAACGTTCATGGTTACAAAAGTATCCATTCGTCTCAAGACAAGGTTTAGCTGTCCTAAAGTTTAAAAAATTAAATAAAAAAAATACATATCCAAGAAGAAATCCTGAAGCATTATTTTCAAGAATCCCATTTCTTCTAACTTTATTGAGGAATAGCAACTTTGCTTAACTTTCTTCGTAGCTAAGGAAAAAATGGCAGTTAAAGAAGAAATGTCTTCTTAAGAAGGTTTTGTGAATCTGACCCCAGGTTTCCATATTTCTGCTTAGCTAGCTGCATCTCTTTAGGGCACATACTTCTGGGCCACATATTCACAGTCATTAGTTCCAGAGATTTGTTGGGCCCCTAGAGTGCTCCTCCTGTGTTGAGTAGTGCAGTTCCCATTGTACTACGCAGTAACGCTGGGGCCTGATTGAGCTGCTGATTGCCTCAACGTTTAGGGGGAGCAATTACTGTGCCTTGCAGAGTCTGTCTGGCTGATGTATGTAAGGGGCTACAGGGAATAGGAGCACACACACATGCGCACGCACACACACACACACACACACACACACACACACACACACACACACACACACACACACACACACACACACACACACACACACACACACACACACACACACACACACACACACACACACACACACACACACACACACACACACACACACACACACAGGGTCGCCACCTGATTATTAACTAACTCCACATTCCTAATTATTGGTAGTCGTATGCTTACGTGAAAGACATAAAGAAGCGCTGTGTTTATCGAGGTTGCATGCACTCTATAGAAATCCATACACACGCTGGATAGTAAAGCAGCTCATCCAATAGGCCAATCTGATGCATGTTTATTATGGGTCAGCTGCAGACCAGCCATGCTATTTTAGGGTCACAGCCTCACAAGCAATCCACTAATCGGCTGGTATTAGTGACTTCACCAGTTAAGAACGCAGTCGCCAAAAAGATTGTACAACGCACATGATTAACGGGGCTTAAAGAAACTTGTGTGGGAATACCAAAATGCTATTATGGTCTTAGGTGGATTTCATGTTGGAATGTTTGCTTTAAAGCCTCACTCTTTTTGTTCCTAAAGAAAGAGTACTTACTACGCCTTATTTCTTTAAGCTGAGTCACTAAGTTGTTTACTACGATGACTTAAAGCTGCATTTTATGCAGACCCAACCAAATTCATATAGAAATGCATGTTATAGATCTGTCATTCTCATTGAAAACAAGTCTAAGAAGTGATAGATCTGTTCTCTGTGCGCTATTTCTATGCTTCCGTTCTTAAGTTATGTTTTTTTGTCTTTTAATTTCGGTTTTGTACACCAGTTTCGAACAGCTGAAAATACAATATTTAGGATTATGGTAAGGTTATTTCACAGCGATTTACATGGTATAATGTCATGGAATGAGCATGTTTTATACATTCAGTGTAAATCAAGTAGGAACCATATCAAGCATCAAAGATGTAAAGGTATATTATTGACTTTCAGTAGTCATTTGTACAGAAACTACAGCGAACACTTGACAGAAACAGACCATTTTGAAAATATTTAGGAAATGACTCAATGCTTGCCCTTAATACAGTACCTTTCTTGTGATCAAAGAAATAGTGCACATACTGTAGGTGACTAGATTTAAAGACAACGTAGACAATGAACCACTGTGTTCTTAGCTTATATTGCTTTCGCAATAAATCGAACCCGATACTGACAGATAGCTGATTTATCCTATATCTATTTGCATAACTAATCACTCACAATGGTGGTTTTGACTCCCAAAACAGTTCAGCCAACATCTCATGGACTCATTAACCTTCCTTGTTTCCAGCCTGACTGACTGCTGACTGACCTGGTAAGTGCACGTGCTAACAAGTGTAGAATAAAGAGCGCCCGGCTCCACACACCATTCCCCAGGAGAGATGGCAACCGTTCAAGAAGCCAGCTATGGAGCTAGGGAGCTAGGGAGCTAGGGAGCTGCTGCCTGCAACTAATCTGTTCCCATTCACAATTCATTACTGGGATTCAAACCCCGGGTCCCCGGCTCAATGAATGACATCACTCGCAGCTTGTGTTCATACAACATTCAGCCGGGCTGAGATCTCAGTTGAGGGAACATGAGCAAATATTGGCAAGGAGCCTCCAGGAACTGAGGGTGGACACGTCTCTTCCGCTCGCAAGCAGGGCTTTTCTTTCCAGCACCTACTTCTCCTAATCACACTTCTTGTATTGGATGTTGGATGGATACCCCATTAAGATGGGCTCACCATAGTCAGATCTATAGGGAGTGTATGGTGAGTGTATGGTGAGTGTATGGTGAGTGTATGGTGAATGTAATACACAGATGGTGATTTAAGGTGGTTGTGTGTTATTAGGGAGAGAGGCCTGATAACAATCATGTGGGGGCCTGTGTATGCATATGTGTGTGTGTCAGTGCGTGTGTGTCTGTCGTTTGTGTGTTGAGGAGCACAATTGAGAGATTTGTAAGGGGGTTAGAGCTCTGTAACCCCCCATGGGGCCAGAACAGAGTGTCTGCAGTCTGTGTGCTCCGAGGGCCGAACCCAGTACACTGAGCCACTGTCCCCCACTATGAACCCTGTCCATCATTTACTACGGTAGCACCACAAGTGGAGCCAAACACTGTCTATCAAACTAACGCTAGTGTAGCCAAATAATGTCCATCACACTACCACCAGCCCAGCCTGGAAGTGGCCCGGGGAGCAAGAATGACATTGAATGGCACTGGCCCTCCCTTCAACATTAAAGAAACAAGAGGAATGGTGTATTTTGATTCCACATTAGGACTTTATTCCCCTTCAAAACAGCATGAAGCGTAACATATGAAGCACAACTGAGAGAGGTTGGTTCGTCAGGGTACAGAAGTGACTGACGAAAGGCTTAAAGAAAAAAAAAACACTTTAGACAGATGTCATGTTAAGAAAATAAATCACCATCAGTCTGGGTCTCTCTCTCTCTTTTTTGCTCTCTCTTTCTTTCTCTCTCTCGCTCTCTCTCATGCCTTCTAATCAAGCCAGGGGAGTACAGAAACCAGCTGGACTGCTGATGTGAAAGGGACCGTTTCATGAGAAAACAGGTGAGAGGCCTCTCTCAAGTCCTTGATGATTTAGGGTGACTTCTAAATAAAATACAAATGGTTTTAGGATTTTCCTGTCCTATGACAGTGGATGAAATATTACACAGCGCGGCACATAATTCAAGTGTTTTAGGAGAAGTCTGAATCAGTTCCTGTTGCAACACCCGAATGAGGGGACTTTCTGGTTTCGTGTTGCGGTGGAGTGGACTTGCAGTATACACAGGGACAACAGTTGAAATAATAGAAGTAAATAAGTTACACAGCCATAACTCAAAATAACTAAAACAAGCCCTACTCCTCTAGAGATGATGCACATGATAGTCCATAGGGATGGGCTGGGGAGGAGGAGGAACGGCATACACCACAGACCAAGATTGGGTTGGAAAGCTCCGTGTGAGAACCAGTGGCACTAGGCTGGATTCCTAATGCACTGACTATCCTCCTCCGGGCCGAAGTTTGAAGCGGTCGGCCTGTGCTGGGAATACCAAGCGCCTGGCACTCTGCTCTGGGAACAATGGGAGAATGGGTGTGCTGCTGCTGCGCCAGTTCAACTTTTAAAGATTGTGAAGCAGAGAGCAGGGAAATCACTGCTGCCTATCGCTACAGCCCTCTGACGGACATCTCCAAAGTGAACACAGAAAGAGATATTGTGATGGAAATGATTCTGTTGGCTCAATATTAACAGCGATTTGTTTTTTTTATGATTGAAGACTATACTGGGATTTGAAGGAAGTTAGTGTTCAATGTGAATTTGTTCAAGATAAGAGAGAGATAATGTATGTCTCCCCACCAAATGATGTGTTGGTTCCAATGTGGTTATTTAGGCCATCAACATGGCTGGAATTAGAGGCTACAGTGCCGTCCATACATGGCAAGGTCTGGAGTAACGTATGAGATCTATTTGAGTAAATCTCAGTCATTTCTCCAATCCTTTATGAACTTCGTATGACACAATCACTTTCCCAGGGTGTAGTTATGCTTTACATACACGTCTAAAGGATGTAGAATCATACAGTCTGGAGCACCATATTATATACAGTACACGCTTCCATATAATTACACATAGAATCCAGAGGTACAATTTATAGGATCTCTCTGCATGCTTCTGCATTCTATCAAGTTGATGCCTTGAAAACCAAACTAAAACATCTGAACCTAGAAAGAGCACTGCAGCCCCCGGGGGAGGGGAGGAAAGGTGGGGCCCCGTCTTCTTGAAGATAGCTCATATTGACAGATCGGCCATGTTTCATCCTCTGGCCTTAGCCAGTCAGCCTGCCTGCCAGTCAGTCAGTCAGCTAGTCAGCCAGTCAGTCAGCCAGCCAGTCAGTCAGTCAGTCAGCTAGTCAGTCAACCAATCAGTCAGTCAGCCAATTAGCCAGTCAGACAGATAGACAATCAGTCTGTCCGTATGTCCGTCAGTTAGCTAGTAAGTCAGTCAGTAAACAAGTCAGCCAGCCAGCCAGTTGGTCAGTCAGTCAGTTACTCGGTCTGTCAACCAGCCAGCCAGTCAGACAGTTAGTCCGTCCGTCAGTCAGTCAGTCCACATGTCCTCTGTGATGAATCATCTGCCAGTAATTAGCCCTATACAGCCGCTGACACCTGATCTCCTCACAATCACAGCAGCACTGCTCAGGGGCGTCATCCATGAAAATCTGAGGGGGCAAAAAGTACATGAGGATGGCTGGGGCGGTTGAAGTTGTAGAATTTAGCATTTTTCAAACACCTGAAACAGCTTTTTCTAGAACCATTTTTGATTCTATGTCAAAAATATGTTTATTCTTTTGCATGTCTAAGCATACCTCTTGAGCTGTCTGTATCCTCCTGACTGGTGGTTATTTTTTTAAAGAAACTAAATATGCTTCTCTGCTAAAATCAGGGTAAAAGATTGAAAGGAATGTTATTCTTATTCAGTACATTTAGTAATTGGTTGCTTTTCTAAAGTTTACCAACCTTGCCAGCAGGGATGACGCCTAACATAGTGAGTTAGACAAGCTAGCTACTCTTCCTTGATTGATAGCCTGAAATGGCTTCTTGGTACGTAGTTATGAGATTGGGAGATTGGGATCCTATTTGGGATAGCTAAAGCCAACGTCATAAAATTGCTAACCGGCTAGTAGTATTACACAGAAACAACAACAAATATTTTTACATTTTATTTTATATATATGTATATATATATATAACAAATTTGAGGGGGCACGTGCCGCTTTTGCCCCCAATGGGCATGATGCCTATGGCACTGTTCACTTTTTTGTTTCTGCGCCCAAAGCTGAATTAGAGGGAGAATTAGCATACTAAGCACAGGGCACTGTCCCTGTCTGGAATGTTGGAGATTATGTCAGTCCTTTCCATAGCCTACATCATTCTGGAATCACACAACCTTCTGGAATCCTCCCTCTATGAATACACGCTGTTAGCACTTTACATTACTTAAATATGTGCTCTATCCCACAACCCCAACCTTTTGAGGACCCCTAGGACTCAACTAACCCCATTCCAGAAGTATTCAGGCAAGAATGTGATAACTTGTTTCTAGTTATCGCAACAAGGGAGTTCTTTTGGAGGATGTTATTCTGCAAAGGTTATGTTGGGATGTTGCCAGCCTGCTGCGTAGACACCAGGAATCTTGTGGATCCTAAAATAATCATACATGATTGAAACCTTTTCTTAAATAAAACAGTCGTTTTCTGTGTGACATTTCTGCACGTTTGTCCCTAAATGACGTTCACTTGACACAAGATGGAGAGAGACATAAAGAGAGAGAGAGCGAGTGAGAGAAAAAGAAAGACAGAGGGAGAGAGAAAGATAGAGGGAGAAAGAAAGAAGGAGGGAGATATATATATATATATAGAGAGAGAGAGAGATGAAGAGGGGGAGAGATATAAAGAGACAGAGAGAGAGAAAGAGAGAGAGATATAAAGAGAGAAAGAAAGAGGGAGAAAGAGAGAGATAGAGAGAGAGATATAAAGAGAGATAGAGGGGAGAGATATAAAGAGACAGAGAGAGAGAGAGAGAGAGAGATAAAGAGAGAAAGAAAGAGGGAGAAAGAGAGAGATAAAGAGAGAGAGAGAGAGGGAGAAAGAGGGAGAGAGAGACATAGAGACAAAGAGAGAGAGGACAATCTATCCTATGCATCCCAGTTGAATACAAATGAATACAGAACTAAATACACTAATACTTTATCAGCTATATGAGTGAATACACAATTAGCATAACCACATAGATATATCCCTTTGCCCCCAAAAGGCAGGCAATGGTTCATTTCCATGAGAAGTGCTGCTCACACCAAAAGCCATTTTACAGCCCTTTGTTTCAGCTAAGCAGCTGTCAATTGCCTAACATTATGCATTTTGCATTCTTCTATGCTAATTATTTTGAGGGACAATTTTTCTACAATAAGCATTCGGGCCGCTAACAGAAAGACCTTTTATGGCACAAACCCCAGGGAGCTATAAGCTGTTGCCAAGTCCAACAATGGCTTACTGCTCGCTCCGAGGCCGTCGGGCCCGGCTCTTAATAAGGCATGACGTTCACAGCACACGGTATCCCCGAGCTCCACACACGCAGCACCTGGTCCGACGCCGCCTGGCAATTAATGAAGATATCAATCAATATTGACAAAAATATATAGGGGCGAAATCACTTAGGGATGGAGCGTGGAATAGTTGTGACGTAGTATTCAAGTGGATCTGAGATTTTCTTCCAGTTTATGAATCAATAAAGTGAATAGCGTCACGTGTAAAAGGGAACCCCTGACATTAGTCTCCTTTTTTTCACGCCACTTTTATGAATAATATCGTTGTTCAAGACGTTCGAGGGGAAATGACACAACATAGTTACTATACACACATCAAGCGTCTGAACATTCTCACTCGTTTGAGAATGTTTTGTTCATTTCGTAAATGCTGGTTGATCATTTGAAGAAATGTTTTGTTCTGCTGTGAGCGAGGGATGGATACGTTTCTCATCACTCTGTTTTCGCCAATTGCCCTGTTTAATGCCATCGACGCACCATTTGGTCTGATAATCAGGAGTCGGCAGGGAGCTGGTTTAATTCATATCCATGTCATCCATATTCTCTGATTCATAGTCAACAAAGAGGTTTGTCCATAAGTGAAGAATGACTCATGCATTACCAAGGCTCAAGTTGAATAATTCAACTGAACAGTAAAGTGTAGTTCAGATGCTCAACTACACTTCACTACTCAGTTGAATTATTCAAACTTCACAGAAAATATTCATTTGAAGACAAGAGTTTTCATAATGACGAATATTATAAAACTTTATTGAGATAATAGACACAATTCAACAAGAGAATGTAAGGTCTAGTTAGAGCGAAGGGGAGTCGAGATATGTTCCATATTGATCATCAACTACTGTAGATGTTGTGATCGCAATGCAGCCCCTAAAATGAACCGAATTAGCTCACTCAAGCATTGCACGTAAGTGTGTGCATTTGTGTGTGTGTGTGTGTGTGTGTGTGTGTGTGTGTGTGTGTGTGTGTGTGTGTGTGTGTGTGTGTGTGTGTGTGTGTGTGTGTGTGTGTGTGTGTGTGTGTGTGTGTGTGTGTGTGTGTGTGTGTGTGTGTGTGTGTGTGTGTGTGTGTGTGTGTGTGTGTGTGTGTGTGTGTGTGCGTGCATGGATGTGCGCACGCTCGTGTGTGAGTGTGCGCTCTATCTTTGACTTCATTGTGTTCCTTGAATTATCCCATTCCATAGCCCCAGGCCGCCTCTCTCCCTGGACAAGCGAAGTCAACTCAAATTGGGTTATTGGACACCTCAGGCTGAACAGGCAAGCAGGAGGGCCACCATGAGTCCAAAAAAAGGCAGCAACACTACCCCCCAAAATAGTTTCCTATTATAGTCATCAGCTTAGAATCAGGTTAAACCATGAAAACTTCTCGCTATGACTAAGTGGGTTAAATGTTAAATCTAGGCTTCTTTATTGAGCTATAAAGCTATTCTGTTCTGGCCCCATAGATATGGGTACTTTTCATAATAAAAGCCCAACTCAAACAGATAAGTCCCGACAATCATTTAGAGGTCATTGCTAAGACCCCCAGGGAGAAATCAATTCAAATTCATTGTGAATGGTGCAAGGAGGCGACAGGGAATGTACCAGCAACGAATACAACCCTTTATTCCCACTGCACAATCCGAACCGTGCAGACAATGGGAGGGTCATCACATTAAGGACAAATCATAGTGTAACCCACACTCTTAGAAAAAAAGTGCAATCTAGAACCTTAAAGGGTTCTTTGGCTGTCCCCACAGGAGAACCCTTTTAAGAACCTTATTTTGGATCCAGGTAAAAACCTGTTTGGGTTCCAGGTAGATCCCTTTTGGGTTCAATGTAGAATCCTTTCCACAGAGGGTTCTACATGGAACCCAAAAGGATTCTACCTGGAACCCAAAAGGATTCTACCTGGAACCCAAAAGAGTTCTACCTGGAACCAAAAAGGGTTCTCCTATGGGGACACCTGAAGAACCCTTTTGGAACTCTTTCATCTATGAGTGTACATTCCTATCAGAACACTGAACACATTCACTGTGGTGTAAGACCACAGTGAACGCTGCAAGTATTATGCAAAGGGTATCCCTTTAAAAAAGGCCCCACCGACACAGTGGTGACGCAAATTGTAAACTTAAACCCTTACCAATCAGGCATTGACGTGCTACAGTGTATGTCCTGCATGAATCACGATACGTTTCCTAAAGATCCCACATGAACAAGGTGTTTCAGAAAGCACAGCTCAGCTTAGCATGGGCTTGTCTCAGCCGACATCTCTCTCTTTACGGCCTCTCTGACAGTAGGATGAGATGGACCTGCCTTCCTCTATAGTGGAGAGTGATGGGACACGACTAGGACCCCAGTGTGCCAGAAGAATAGGGGTGGAGGGTGCGTGTGCATGCGTGCATTTCTATCTGTGTGTGCGCGCGTGTGTGTGTGTGTGTGTGTGTGTGTGTGTGTGTGTGTGTGTGTGTGTGTGTGTGTGTGTGTGTGTGTGTGTGTGTGTGTGTGTGTGTGTGTGTGTGTGTGTGTGTGTGTGTGTGTGTGTGTGTGTGTGTGTGTGTGTGTGTGTGTGTGTGTGTGTGTGTGTGTGTGTGTACACTGCGAGAGAGGTTTGGGCAGGGTGACAGGCAGGCCCTGAAGGATCTTTACACACATCGCCTCATGGTGCCTGTCCCTGGCTCTGCCCTCAGATTAAGGGGAGCTACCCAGGGGTCAGTGGTGCGGCGAGCCTCGCCACGGGCTCCTGCCATGTCAAGTCAATCTGTGTCAGTCCCACTCTTTCCCACTAACCACAACTGGACTGATGGGCAAAGAGAAAAGGGACTGGATGTGACTGGACACATCAGATACATTCTGCACGCCTGTTAGCTAAGGATTCCGTTCCGAAAACGCTCATTTCTAAACACACATCGACATTCTGGGTTAGGCTGTTCAAGTTATTAACTGCTATACTGCCAGACGTAAGACATGCTGTCTGGCTGACACATTTCCAGCCTGGAAATGAGGGGGGTATTCACCCCATGGAGGTTGATATTCTCTGGGATTTCTGATAGCAAGGTCTGCACTGGTACAACTCATTAGATTATGTTGTGTCAATTCCTATTCCTTCTATCACAGATTTTTTAAATAAACTGGTTCCATACATAATTTCTGTAATAGGTAGACAAGGTTACAAAGTCTCATTTGGTTACTTTAATTAAACTGACAAACATGAGCGCTCCCCACGCTTTTATCCAAAGCGACTTACAGTCATGTGTGCATACATTCTATGTATGGGTGGTCGCGGGAATCGAACCCACTACCCTGGCGTTACAAGCGCCATGCTCTACCAACTGAGCTACAGAACCATCTTATCTTCTCAGTGGCTGAATGTGTGGATCTTCTGACCTTATGAGGAGATGGGCAAAAGGAATATATTTTTCTAAGCTGTTCATTTACACATTTTGTGTGCGAACATCGATGTGACTTGACACATTAAAGTCAATGTGAGTTTAAAAGTGGTGGTCCTAGCAAAAAGAGGGGTTCCATACACTCCTCAAATTATTTATTTTTTAAATGGTGAAATAAAACTAAAGTAAAATGACCAATCCACTACTTTAGTGAAATGACCTTGGGGTGGGAGCTCTTAGTGAAATGACCTTGGGGTGGGAGGTCTTAGTGAAATGACCTTGGGGTGGGAGCTCTTAGTGAAATGACCTTGGGGTGGGAGCTCTTAGTGAAATGACCTTGGGGTGGGAGCTCTTAGTGAAATGACCTTGGGGTGGGAGCTCTTAGTGAAATGACCTTGGGGTGGGAGCTCTTAGTGAAATGACCTTGGGGTGGGAACTCTTAGGGAAATGACCTTGGGGTGGGAGCTCTTAGTGAAATGACCTTGGGGTGGGAGCTCTTAGTGAAATGACCTTGGGGTGGGAGCTCTTAGTGAAATGACCTTGGGGTGGGAGCTCTTAGTGAAATAACCTTGGGGTGGGAGCTCTTAGGGAAATGACCTTGGGGTGGGAGCTCTTAGTGAAATGACCTTGGGGTGGGAGGTCTTGAGTGAAATGACCTTGGGGTGGGAGGTCTTAGTGAAATGACCTTGGGGTGGGAGCTCTTTCCAGTGAAATGACCTTGGGGTGGGAGGTCTTAGTGAAATGACCTTGGGGTGGGAGGTCTTAGTGAAATGACCTTGGGGTGGGAGGTCTTAGTGAAATTACCTTGTGGTGGGAGCTCTTAGTGAAATGACCTTGGGGTGGGAGGTCTTAGTGAAATGACCTTGGGGTGGGAGCTCTTAGTGAAATGACCTTGGGGTGGGAGCTCTTAGTGAAATGACCTTGGGGTGGGAGCTCTTAGTGAAATAACCTTGGGGTGGGGAGCTCTTAGTGAAATAACCTTGGGGATGGGAGCTCTTAGGAAATGACCTTGGGGTGGGAGCTCTTAGTGAAATGACCTTGGGGTGGGAGGTCTTAGTGAAATGACCTTGGGGTGGGAGGTCTTAGTGAAATGACCTTGGGGTGGGAGCTCTTAGTGAAATGACCTTGGGGTGGGAGGTCTTAGTGAAATGACCTTGGGGTGGGAGGTCTTAGTGAAATGACCTTGGGGTGGGAGGTCTTAGTGAAATTACCTTGTGGTGGGAGCTCTTAGTGAAATGACCTTGGGGTGGGAGGTCTTAGTGAAATGACCTTGGGGTGGGAGCTCTTAGTGAAATGACCTTGGGGTGGGAGCTCTTAGTGAAATGACCTTGGGGTGGGAGCTCTTAGTGAAATAACCTTGGGGTGGGAGCTCTTAGTGAAATGACCTTGGGGTGGGAGCTCTTAGTGAAATGACCTTGGGGTGGGAGCTCTTAGTGAAATGACCTTGGGGTGGGAGGTCTTAGTGAAATGACCTTGGGGTGGGAGCTCTTAGTGAAATGACCTTGGGGTGGGAGGTCTTAGTGAAATGACCTTGGGGTGGGAGGTCTTAGTGAAATGACCTTGGGGTGGGAGGTCTTAGTGAAATTACCTTGTGGTGGGAGCTCTTAGTGAAATGACCTTGGGGTGGGAGGTCTTAGTGAAATGACCTTGGGGTGGGAGCTCTTAGTGAAATGACCTTGGGGTGGGAGCTCTTAGTGAAATGACCTTGGGGTGGGAGGTCTTAGTGAAATGACCTTGGGGTGGGAGGTCTTAGTGAAATGACCTTGGGGTGGGAGCTCTTAGTGAAATGACCTTGGGGTGGGAGCTCTTAGGGAAATGACCTTGGGGTGGGAGCTCTTAGGGAAATGACCTTGGGGTGGGAGCTCTTAGGGAAATGACCTTGGGGTGGGAGCTCTTAGTGAAATGTTTTACTTTTGATGGTTGGAAAAGCCAAGGTCATCAAGGTAGGTGGGGAGGGTTACCGTAAATTTGAAGCCCTAATGGTGCAATTTTCATCAGATTACTACATAATGAGTCAATTTCATTCAAGGAAAAAGAGTCAAGAATGGCTGGGAAATAACAGTGATACTGTAGTTACTCATGATTTCTATTAAAGAATGAGTCAAATTCCCCTGAGTTCTGAATTCCATTTGTGGTTTCCCAAGGAGGCGGAAGCAGTGTTGCCAACTCATTTTCAGGGGAAGTTGCTAGAGGCAGATCGATTTGTTGATAAAAGTTTCTAAATGACGTTGTGATGTCATTGCGTGATGACATAATTACGTAATAACGTAAAACTGCGTCATTACGTAGAACACACAATAACGTTGCTCTGGCCATCTTGGCGAAAAATAGGATTTGACATAAACACAACACATTTTATATGATCACATTTTTATTTTTAAACACAACACATTGAATTATTGAACAATTACACATTATTGAACAATTACATTTTATTTTCTTTTTAACTAGTACACGTACACATTCTGAACAATTATAGTTTTAAGCAGTGTATTGGTAGTTAGTTAACATGCTACCTAACTGATCAACAATTATAGGTACAGGCTAATAAAAAGGTATATATGCTATCTTATTATTTAAGCAACTTAACTCAAATAATGATGTCTGCACTAGGCATCTCTCTCCGGGTTGTTGTGCTGCTTGGCTGGCTAGCTGCTCAACGGTTTCCTCCAGATATTGCCACTGTTCTCACACACACTGCAGTGCACACTGCCACCATCAGCTGTGTGTCTCCGCCAGTTCCAGAAAGTCCACTCCTTGCGTACTGTAAATACGATGAATCATAGATTGGCAAGGAAATCCACTTCATCTTCACTGTCCAACTGCATTGTCACGGAGCTGGAACCAGCAGAAGAGGATGGAGTGGCCTTAAAGCTGTATGCTGCTGTGGTGCCAAACTGCTGCAGAACTTCACTTGGTAGTTTATGCTGGTAACAGGTATCACCAGCCAGCTTCAGTCCAAACCGCACCAGTAGTATGGAGCTGAGAGTGTGCAGTGGCATTCCAGTTCTTAACTTTGACTTGACCACACTCATTTGGCTGAACAACCGTTCAACCTCCGCATTTGAGTGTGGCAAGGAGAGGGCAGCGATGAACTTTGAGGGTACTATGCTGTTGAACGCTGAGCTGTAGTCAATGAATAGCATTCTCTCATAGGTATTCCTTTTGTCCAGGTGGGAAAGGGCAGTGTGGAGTGCAATAGAGATTGCATCATCTGTGGATCTGTTTGGGCGGTATGCAAATTGGAGTGGGTCTAGGGTTTCTGGGATAATGGTGTTGATGTGAGACATTACCAGCCTTTCATAGCACTTCATGGCTACGGAAGTGAGTGCTACAGGTCTGTAGTCATATAGGCAGGTTGCCTTTGTGTTCTTGGGCACAGGGTCAATGGTGGTCTGCTCGAAACATGTTGGTATTACAGACTCAATCAGGGACATTTTGAAAATGTCATTGAAGACACCTGCCAGTTGGTCAGCACATGCCCGGAGCACACGTCCTGGAAATGCATCTGGCTCCACAGCCTTGTGTATGTTGACCTGTTTAAAGGTCTTACTCACGTCGGCTCAGGAGAGCGTGATCACACAGTCATCCGGAACAGCTGATGCTCTCATGCATGCCTCAGTGTTGCTTACCTCGAAGCGCGCATAGAAGTGATTTAGCACTCCTGATAAGCTCGTGTCACTGGGCAGCTCGCGGCTGTGTTTCACTTTGTAGTCTGTAATAGTTTGCAAGCCCTGTCACATCCGACGAGTGTCGGAGCCGGTGTAGTATAATTCAATCTTAGCCCTGTATTGACGCGTGTCCTGTTCGATGGTTTGTCGCAGGGCATAGCGGGATTTCTTGTAAGCTTCCGGGTTATAGTCCCGCACCTTGAAAGCGGCAGCTCTACCCTTTAGCTCAGTGTGAATGTTGCCTGTAGTCCATGGCTTCTAGTTGGGGTATGTACGTACAGTCACTGTGGGGACGACGTCCTCAATGCACTTTTTGATAAAGCCGGTGACTGATGTGGTGTATTCCTCAATATCATCAGAAGAATCCCGGAACATGTTCCAGTCTGTGATAGGAAAACAGTCCTGTAGTTTAGCATCTGCTTCATCGGACCACTTTTTTATAGACCGAGTCACTGGTGCTTCCTGCTTTAATTTTTGCTTGTACGCAGGAATCAGGAGGATAGAGTTGTGGTCAGATTTGCCAAATGGAGGGCGAGGGAGAGCTTTGTACGCGTCTCTGTGTGTGGAGTACAGGTGATCTATCATTTTTTCCCCCTCTGGATGCACATTTAACATGTTGATAGAGATTTGATAGAAATGATTTAAGTTTCCGTGCATTAAAGTCTCCGGACATTAGGAGCGCCGCCTCTGGGTGAGCGGTTTCCTGTTTGCTTATTTCTGACTGAGTGCAGTCTTAGTGCCCGTATCTGTTTGTGGTGGTGGTAAATAAACAGCCACGAAAAGTATAGCTGAGAACTCTCTAGGCAAGTAGTGTGGCCTGCAATTTATCACAATATACTCTACTTCAGGCGAGAAAAATCTAGAGATTTCCTTAGATTTCGCGCACCAGCTGTTGTTTACAAATATGCACAGACCTCCCCCCCTCGTCTCACCAGATTGTGTAGTTCTATCCTACCGGTGCAGCGTATATCCCGCTAGCTGAATACCCATGTCGTCAATCAGCCACATTTCCATGAAACATAGGATAGTACAGTTTTTGATGTCCTGTTGGTAGGATATTCGTGATCGTACCTCATCTAGTTTATTGTCCAGTGACTGCACATTGGCGAGTAATATTGACGGTAACGGCAGCTTTCCTACTCGCCTTCTGCTGGTCCGGACGAGGCATCCAGCTTTTCGTTCTGCGAATAATTGGGATGTCTGCCCTGTGGGGTGTTTGGAGAAAATCGTGTGAGTCCTGCTTGTTGTTGAAAACATCTTTGTCTAATCCGAGGTGAGTGATGTCCTGATATCCAGAAGCTCTTTTCTGCCGTAAGATACGGTTGCAGAAACATTGTGTACAAATGTTGTGTAATTTACAAATATCGCGGGGAAAAAATGAATAGCACAATTGGTTAGGAGACCGTAAAACGGCAGCCATCTCCTCCGGCGCCATCTTAACTTCACTGCAACTTGTACGTCGGACAGGATTGATTTCAAGAATGTCAGGTAGACATAGTTGGTCTTGCATGGCGTGGAGCACATCCGCCATGTAGCCATGCTCACTGGCCTTGGTCAACTCGAAGTGGGGTTTCAATCTTCCCACTTGCTCAATATACGAGTTACAGCAGGCTCAATGGATAGCCAACATGTGGCACACACTTTGGTGATCTGCAGGGGTTTCTGGCCACAATGAATTGTGGCATACACTGCTTTGTACGCCTCTTGCCGTTTTGGGGAAATCGAAAACCAGTTGTAGGTTTCCCTGATTAACTACTCAACACTCCAAGGCATGGTTTCTTTGGATGCTGCACAGACAGCCAATTGTAAAGACTGGCACACACAGCGGATGTGTACCAAATTGGGCAATGCACATTCTTCCTTTAAAATCTTGTGCACCCCGTTGTGCACCCCAGTCATCAAGGATGCATCATCAGTGCCAATACCCTGAACATTCTCTTTTTTAAGGTTACCCTTCTCAAGAAACTCAACTACCGCCTTTGCTATTGATCTGGCATCGTCCCCCTCCAATTCAACCAGCCCGAGAAATGTGGACACAATGTTTTTTATTTATTTTTTAAATATTGAATCACCACACCCAGGTATTTCGAGATACTGACATCAGTGGACTCATCCAAAAGGAGACAGAACTTCTCGTCCCCCACATCTGATGTTACCCTTTTGAGAAAACAAGGAGCCAGTACTCCCCTAATCATTTCTGTGCACTTGGTGCGATGCATTTGGAAGTTTGTTGCTGACACAGGATTTGAAAAGGCAGCTTTGCAAGCCATACTTAAATGGTCGCATGCTAGCAGCGAACAATGCTCTGCAGTGGCCATTGCCATAGTAGCTTCTGCACTTTTGCAGTTCTCCACTTTCTTAACCAACTGTGGTGATGTAGACTGCGTTGTGGGCTTGTACGGTTTTGATGTATTTACATGCTATGCTGTTGCACAATGTTTTTTGATGTCATACATTTTTGCAAGAATATCTGATTTGCAGTATGCACAGTATGCCCGTAAATCATCCCCAATTACTGGCTTCAACCACCCTTTAAATTCAGGTCCAGACTCCCACTCTTTTCTGTACTTCTGGCTGTACAATTTTGATTGCGACACGTTGATTGATGTTGTAAGTTCTGTTCAAGATCAAACATTTGTGACCAACTATATTCATTGGGTTTGTCTCGTCGAACGCAGACTACTGCTGCTGCAGTCAGCCAACAATGATTTGCAGTTTGCTGAAATGGCTGCTGGCCTGCTGCTGCCTGTGCACGAGCTGAGCGCCTGCTGCTGACAATGCTTTTGAGTCACTTTTCAAAAGTTGCTAAAAGTTTAAAATACATTTTTAAAAGTAGCTAATTTTGTTGCTAGGTGCTGTTTGAAAAAAAAGTTGTCACAGTACTCTGAAACGTTGCTAAATCTAGCAACAAATTTGCTAAGTTGGCATCACTGGGCAGAAGGCCCTCATTATTGATGGGCCCTTTCTATGAAATCCAACCATAAATCATACACTAAAAGGCGATAGTTAAAACATGCCGGACTGTAATTTAAACCAGGGCTCTCCAACCCTATTCCTGGAGAGCTACCACCCTGTATGGTTTTCACTACAACCCTAATCTAACACACCCGATTCTAATAATTAGCTAGTTCATAAGCTGAACAGGTTATTTACAACTGTGGTGTAGCAAAAACCTACAGGAGAGTAGCTCTCCAGGAACAGGTTGGAGAGTAAACCTACAGGAGGGTAGCTCTCCAGGAACCGGTTGGAGAGTAAACCTACAGGAGGGTAGCTCTCCAGGAACAGGTTTGGAGAGTAAACCTACAGGAGGGTAGCTCTCCAGGAACAGGTTTGGAGAGTAAACCTACAGGAGGGTAGCTCTCCAGGAACAGGTTTCGAGAGTAAACCTACAGGAGGGTAGCTCTTCAGGAACAGGGTTGGAGAGTAAACCTACAGGAGGGTAGCTCTCCAGGAACAGTTTTGGAGAGAAAACCCACAGGAGGGTAGTTCTTCAGGAACAGGCTGGAGAGTAAACCTACAGGAGGGTAGCTCTCTAGGAACAGGTTTGGAGAGTAAACCTACAGGAGGGTAGCTCTCCAAGAACAGGTTTCGAGAGTAAACCTACAGGAAGGTAGCTCTTCAGGAACAGGTTGGAGAGTAAACCTACAGGAGGGTAGCTCTCCGGGAACAGTTTTGGAGAGAAAACCCACAGGAGGGTAGCTCTTCAGGAACAGGTTTGGAGAGCCCTGAAATAATTAGGGAAGAAATGCACCCTGAGAAAAAATGGATTCCCTGAAGTGTTGGTTTTCACACAACTTTGAGAATGTGCTTGATAAAGAAGGCAGAACTAATCCGAAATGGTGAGAAAAAAGAAAAAGACATGGCAATAGGAAAGCTGTTAGTCATAACAGAAAACACTGTAAAGACTTTCTCTGCTTTCTTGGTAATTGAACACTGGCTTTGAAGCTTGATCTCGCCTCACTCTGTAAAAAATAAAATAAAAAGTAACAACTTTCCAATGAAACTTAAACCTACTGTAGTAGCCCCATGCATAGCACAGCCATTAGCAGTTACAAATAAACGTGGATTCAATTCAGGGAAACGTGTGGAACAAAGATGATCTTTGTCCAAGAAAGTGTCTAACCGGTCTGAAATGAAAATGATTCCCTGTAATTTTGTTAGAACTACTTATAGAGTAACATCCAAATCACTGACATTCGGTTTTAGCTAATTACCATCAATGCAAATATTTTGATTGTTTACCTTCCTAGTGCTTTGTTCTATTGGGACAACCATCCTCTCTGTTCCATTTTTAGACCAGGAATCCCCAGCCAAGTTTGTAACTGACTGTTGCCACGTCATTGTGTATTCGCTTTCACCTCCTAACAAGAACATCAATACAGGAATCAATTAACTAGTCATTTAATTAAACCTCTAGGAATTCCCTCACTCCCAAGGGAGAGGAGGCCCAGATTAGTCCATTACAAGCTCATAGGTTGGTACAGGATCTATAAGAGGTGCTATATCTACAATGGCGGCCATTCTTCCCAGAATGAGGTGAAACTTAGAGTGGACAGAGAGACGAGAGAGGCCCTGCTTGTAGAAGACCGCTCCCTCTCTGATTGTTAGGAGAGAAGCCCAGGAACATAAGCCCCTCGGAACTGAACAAAGATCACAACTCACAGGACACCCTTCAGCTCCTCGCTCCCTCGCCCCCTTTCAATCCCCTCTTTCGGTTTTGGTACTTACTGATCCAAAATCCTCTCTCTTGAGCGATTGTAGTGAACCACAAGATGGCCTGGTGCTTTGTTGTACTGGGGTTGTGTGTGTAGTGGGATGGGACGGTATGGGGGGGGGGGGGGCTCACTCCAGAGTGTGGTGGGCCCTGGGCCCTGGCTTCTCTGCAGCAGTCTGGTACTCATATACCCATGAATCTACTGCCATATCTGCCTGGCCTGCCAAACTACCAGCCAGCAGGAACAATACAATACAACACTGATCAAGGAAGGGACAATGATGGCCGCTTTGGCTTTACTCTCCATTACGCATAAATCCAAAATGTCCATGAATATCAAAACGACTATAGACAGCTGTATGTAGTGGTTGGAGATAAACATGATATCTGCATGCATCTAAGTTTTATGTTCAAAGAATAATGTCAAGAATTGAGTCCATGAACACATGAATTAACATACAATATGCGGTACCATATAGCCTATATGAACATTTATATATGGCATTCATGGTTTTCATCCAAAACCCTTTGGCGGAGTCAATAGAGATCTGGGTGCTTCGTTTCTCACAGATTCCTCTGAATGAGGGGAACAATACGTATTAAAGGCAATAGACATATTTACATAATTTATGCATTTCCAAGGCTTTTAAAACTCCTTTTGCTGTTCGAGTTAGTGACCTTACTATCCCACTTCACAATGGGCTGAACAAACATTATTAATTAGGTCCCAGGACCCAGAGAGCAAACAGTCCCCTCGGTCCCAGGCCTCTGCCATAAGACTGCAGAGGAGAAAGGATCCCCAGTACAGGAGGCTTGGGAATGGACTCGGTAGATATACAGTTTCATCAATCATAGTCAAGGAGATACTAGATCTTGGTCATGCCTTGAGTTGTATCCTGTAGAGAGATGTCTCACAGTGATGATGTAATGTCCGTTATTGTTTGGGTGGTTGACATCGCACTGATTATGTATGCTTCTAGATGATTGACGCGCTATCATCTTTCTAAATAACGATGATAATGTTTTAAATCTAATCAATTCTAATCCCACCACACATTAGGGAAACAAATGCACTTCTCAAGGCAGCTTTGTGTGTACCGTGGCGCTGTTTAAAGTTGCCGATGGGTTTACAACAGGATTTCACTCTCCCTGAGCTCCCTGAAAGACTATGCAAATCACCACGTCAGCAAATACACAGCGCCTGATGAAAGCCAACCTCAGCCTTTTGGATGAGACTTTTTGAAAATCATTCATTCAATTTAAATCCCAAAGTGGATTTTTACAGTAGCAAGTGATCCCAAAACTTTCTTCGTTGTGTGACAGGTGAAATATTTCTCCTAGGAGAGAGAGAGCAGAGGAGTCAAAGGCAGGCAACCTATCTTGTTTGAATCCTGACGAACACAAAGGCTATTGAAAAGCGGACAAGCTCATGCATGAAGGGCTCGGCATGGTGAGAGGGGAGGCAGTTGTATGCAATTGAAGCGGAGACGAGCGAGAATAAAAGGATGCGTATATTCTTCCTCCGCCACTCTACTGTAATCTCGGCTGTTAAACGCCATCTCTCACAGGGACGAAACAGAGACCATGGACAGGGAGGCTTTAGAAATAACTTCACTACTCTTCAGCCATGGTGGCTGACCTCAAGAATCTGATAGCCTCTCTCTCCTTTTACGGAAGGTTCTACAACAAAAACCTTTTATCGAAGTGCTGAATGGAGCTTTTAAGAACGAGGATTGTTTCTCAAATCTATCAATTCATCTCCTACAGCCATTTACGCTTACCAAATGCAGCCTCCTTGCAGACTGCCCTTATTGTGTAATCAGTGTTACCATGCAGGTGCCAGGGTTGACCTGAGAGACTAATCGCTTGACCTCAAAACCCATTTAGTGGACCGTAAAAGAACACATAAAGGTTGTCTGTCCCCGTTGGCTCTGGACCCCAATTGGGGACGACCTTGTGGGTAAGGGGAGAGGGTGGGAGGTACAGAATAGAGAGAGAGGTGGGGGTAGGTGAACAGGTCGACAAGGTCAATTTACAATGTTAAAATATTGTCTAAAGCCTTTTGTTAGGCCTTAATTCTGTGTTGTGTGTCTTTGTCCCAAAGAATTGCATTCAATGGGATTTTCAATCAATTCGGAGGTGAAGTAAACATTATGTCAAGTTCAAAGTAGACCATGTTTAAGATCTTTTCTTGCATGTTTGTTGAACCAGAAACTGGGGGCCTGTTGATTTGGGCATATTTGCAGATCTTTTCTGGCTCTTGGCTCACAGTTTGTTCACTATTTAAAAGGTCCAATAAAGTTCAGAAGATCATCAGAAGATATAGGCCTGGTTAAACACAGTAAATGACTGGAGTTGGACTCTTTCAAAGTAGATTATCAGGTCAGGTCCATTTGACCTTGAATTATTCTTGGCATATGTTTGGCCATTCTGTTGACGATCCAGAGGTAAAACGTATTAAGGGCCACTGGTTAAGAGGTCAAAAAGGTTGCGACCGCTGACCTTTGCATTTCCAGCACTCTTCCAACCATTTGTCAAGAAATATTGACCCTAGCACTAAGACGTTAGGCCTTCAGCTTAACCCTTGGATCTTAATGGGGTCCAAAACCATTACTGACTGGAAATCTACCCAGGCTTAAGAAAGCTTATACAGAACCATATCTGTGACTTGTGGCAAAGGGCTCAATGTGTACTGTACATGCAATCTTCCAGAAGCGTTGGGATTTGCTCTCATTGTTCTGCTATGTGAGGTTCACACTTGTTACCGTATGTTTGAGACTATCGTAGAGCGAGAATTATTTGTGCTCACTACACAAATGATAAAAGGAGTACCAGAGTAAAGGGGGTTCCAGACCATAGGTGTCACATATGATGACGCTGGAGAGATGAAGCAGAAAGTAATAAATAACGAACAGACAGGAACATCATCAGCAAGAGACAGGAACAGCGTCAGCAAACGAGTAACACCAACGGAAAAACTAATGAATGCAGCAGCGGGAACAGAGCTGGGGAACTGACAAATATAGGGGAGGAAATAAACAGGTGATGAACGAGTCCAGGTGAGTCCAATATCGCTGATGCGCGTCACGAGGGGAGGCAGGTGTGCATAATAGATGGAAGGAATGAGTGATGCAGGGCAGCCTGGCGCCCTCAAGCGCCAGGGGGGGGAGCAGACGTGACAGTAACCCCCCCCCACCCCAAGGGTTCACCTGGGTGGCGTCCCACCTGGGTGAACCGGCCGAGAAATGGGCGCTGGGCAAGCCAGTTGGCGTGTGAGAGCCTGGCGAGCTGGCTTAGACACCCCCGGTTCCATCGACGGTGGAATCCACCCCGACGTCACCAACAAAACAAACAAAAAAACTCTTGGACCGGCTGGGCGAACAAGAACTGACGATCCGGCTGAGGCCCGATGTGGGATGGGCGCCATCCGAGCCAACCGGGGCAAGGAAACCTCTTGAGCCAGCCAGGGTGTGAACACCCGACGGGCTGGCTTAGGCGCCCCCGGTTCAATCAGTGGCGACCCAGAGCCGATGCCATGTCCATTCTTTATTAAATGTTTTACTCCCCGTACCTGCTTCGTCTCTCCAGCGTCACCTCATGTGACAATAGGAATCCTTATCATAAAACAAACAACTTCTCAGCCACCTCCTCAGCCATTATCTAGATTTGGGGACGATTTACAAAGCATTTACCAAGTATTCTACACATCGGAGTAGCTTCGAAATCTCTATGTCCCCTCACTGAACACTTATAGTGCAAATACTGCTCCTCTTTCTACAGTGGAAAAGCATCCCACTGGGGACAGACGTCAATTCAACGTCTATTCCACATTGGTTCAGCGTAATTTCATTGAAATGAATTGGAAACAACATTGATTCAACCAGTGTGTGCCCAGTGGGATGTCTCAGTCATGGTAGGGAGCAGGAGAAAGCTGAGTACTCACACTTTCATAGCTCTATCTCGTTGGAGGACCTGGGAATAACTGCATATGAGCAATGTTGTTGCCACTGACTCTCAGACACATCAACCGACAGAAGGCCATTTAAAGGGCTCTTTCCCATGGGAATAAACTCACGTTATATCTTCAGACTGATATACAATGCAGGGTAAACATGTGTCAGGCTAAACAAAGATATGTGTCTCTGGAATTGCAGTGATGGTCCATGATCGTGAATGTTTTTGGAATCAAATGGGTTGTTTGTGCTGCTCCGAGAAACGCTCATATTTAGAGCATGAGAAAAAGACAGAAAGACAAAACACATTTGCAGATGGCCAATTAAATCTCTTGAGGTTACACACAGATACAGGTATCTCTGTACTGTAGTCGCAACATCAAGCTAAAAACAGCACGATCTGTTCTCTTGTCCAAACTGGAATATGCCATGTGAGACGCCGCAAAAGTGAATCGCATAAAAACCAACGTTTTAAAAATGTACGATTTGAATCTAAACAACCGGTGCATCTCCTGCTATAAAACAGAAATGCACTGTTGCATTCACAAGAGCATTTGACAAGAACACATCCGTGTTTAAATGTAGCGCAGAAACCAATGCCCTGGAAACAGAACATCAAACATTAATTGTCGGGGTTCTGGAACTACAATGAGTCATGTTGATGACTCTGCTTTCATGTGGCCCATCAAACACCAGACACATAGAGGAGTGTTGAATAGATCACCCATCTGTCCTCTGCAGGACCCTCGTCCGACAACACCTATGGGCTGAGTTGAACTTGTTTGAAATTGGTCATGTTTTATACCTAACTTCTAACCGATGAATATGAAGTCTCTCATGAACGTGGCCGACATTCATATAAATATACTAGTTAGCTGTAGAGTTGGTTAAGGCTTGCGATACAAACTGAAAGCTTAACCTCAACAAGTTCCCTCCGAGCACACACAAACACACAAACACGCACGCACGTCCCTAAAGATGAGCTAGAGGTTTGTTTTTGTGTTGAGGGGTGTCTATTGTGGCCTGTTGAATCCCACCCCAGGGTCTACACAATGTGGCATAGGGAGGGTTAATCAGCACTATCCCACTAATTGGCAAGACTGTGCTTTTCCCACGACCTCGCTATTTAACACATTATTAGCTGTATTGTTCTGTCCAATCAGCATTACCTCATCATTATCATATACTATGGATACAGATGTAGGATCTTAATTTGAGCCAGTTTGCTACAGCAGGAAAATAATAATTATTATGTGGACTACTATTCAATGACTGTTTTTGTGGGGGTGATACATTTTTCGTTAGAGCAAATCAAGTCTGACATTTTAAAGTGGAAATTCCAAACTTTGAAGCCTTTTTAAAACTCGAACACACTACAATTTTGCATTTACTGCTGCGCAGGAAAATTCAAATTCAAATTAAGATCCTACATCTGTGCTTCACAAACACAGATCAAGTGTGACTATAAATCATATAAATCTGTCGCAAATAAATGAGCTGCTATGTGCAACAATCTCATTGACCCAAACGTCTGGCCTTGAACCTACCAGTACAAATAGCACCATACTACCTGTCAAAGCCATGCGTACTACAACTATGATTTTTTAAATCAGAGTAAAATATAGGACAAGTCTTGAACTGGAAATTAATCTGTGTCAAGGACACCAGACCTGTGTGTCTTGTCGTGGCAGTGCACCGAGGTTACAGGTTGCCCCAAGATGGACAGAAGGCCTTATTGCCAACTGACCAGCTACCTATTTACTTTCTATTTCAACTGTATATTCACCCGTCCAAGTCTACAGCTCAGCCAGCTCTGTATCCAACCTTCTCCTCCTCTGACCCCAAAGTAAGTCACAATTGTGTTTAACAGAGCTTTTTTTGAAGGGCATCTCTCTGTCACGTTCTCTCTGGTTTTTGGGAGGCAGTCGGCTCAGAGAGAGAAGAGTAGAATTGACAAAGCTTGAAAATGTGAACAAAAAAGCATCTGTGGAGGAGCAATACAACAAAGTGCGCATGCATGTTGTCCCTGCGTGGCACACCCCCCTTAGCCACGGCAACTGAAAAGCATGCATAGCTAACGCTTGGGATTTTGTGCAGTCTTTTGTCTGGCACATAGGCTCTGCGAGAGGCCTTGATTACAGAGTTTGGCATCATACCCAATCATTTTTTTCTGCTAATGGGCCGTTGTACATCACTGACATGCGTAATACGAAATGTATTCTTCAGCCTCACCGGTTAAAATCATTTGAAACACTTTACCCCGACAAAACAATGGCCACTGGACATGCCTATTATCTGCCAATTTATTACAGAAAATTGTCGGGCCTCGGCTCAGTTCTGTGAGAGTGAGGAAGAGGGCGGTTTGGCAGGAGCGATGATCAGACCACAGAGAGATCAGACCAGAGAGAGAGAGAGAGAGAGAGAGAGAGAGAGAGAGAGAGAGAGAGAGAGAGAGAGAGAGAGAGAGAGAGAGAGAGAGAGAGAGAGAGAGAGAGAGAGAGAGACAGAGAGAGAGAGAGAGAGAGAGAGAGAGAGAGAGAGAGAGAGAGAGAGAGAGAGAGAGAGAGAGAGAGAGAGAGAGAGAGAGAGAGAGAGAGAGAGAGAGAGAGAGACAGAGAGACAGAGAGACAGAGAGACAGAGAGAGAGAGAGAGAGAGAGAGAGAGAGGTGAGAGAGAGAGAGAGAGAGAGAGAGACAGAGAGAGAGAGAGAGAGAGAGAGAGAGAGAGAGAGAGAGAGAGAGAGAGAGAGAGAGAGAGAGAGGAGAGAGAGAGAGAGAGAGAGAGAGAGAGAGAGAGAGAGAGAGACCAGATGCGTTTAAAGCTCCAATGGGCTCTCTTCCTCTTTCAACATCATCTAAAGAGAGCAACATTACTTTTCAGATCAAATAAATGCACCACCCGCTATTCAAATACATTTCCATCCGATTATCAGATGGCCAATGATAAAGAGATATGAAGCCAGCTGACAAAAAAAAGAGCTTAATGTATAAGCTACATGTTTGTTTTTTACGGAGTAAAAAATTTGCTTTCAGTCAGAAAGCCATTCCGGTGACAAAGCAGTCCTACTGTCTGAGTGGCTGTGAATCAATTCAGGGATGACGTGGTGAAGTGATGCCAGTAGAAGATGGGATGGGACCAAACTACCAACTGCTGTGCTTACTGAGCAGTTACTGAACACTCTGAGTCTAAGCAGAGAGCAGAGAGCCCAGAAACGAAGCCATCTGAGGACACTGACCTCAGACAACCTCTCTAGGCACCTTATCTATGGTGTGGATAGAGAAGACAAGCAACCAGGAAGAATGTGTGTACACAGACACACATTTACATTACATGCATATGTAACGTACATGTACTGTACACACACACACTTTCCCAAACAATCCCACTGGGTGCAGACGTCATTTCAACGTCCTAGTTTTGATTAGCATTTTCTTCAGTTGTCAAATAATGTGAAATCGACGTCAAACCAACAGCAAATATTGGATTACGGTTCAAAGTTGAGTGGGAAAAAAAAGATGAAATCCCCTTACGTCGATGACCTTTGCAAATGATTCAATGTCATCACATGGGTTTATTTTGTCAAAATGACATGGAAACAGCATTGATTGAAACCATTTTTAACCAGTGGCATATCACTACAGCAATGTGTGGAGAGCTGTGTAGTAAACTCACCAAGACCATCCCATTGCACCCCATAGTGCACTCTGCCCCACTCTGAATGAAATACTGAAGATATAGAGAATGCTGTGAGAGGGAGAACATTGCATGACCAGAGTGATGTTCCTGGGAGCAGAAGGAATGCACTGCGTAGCCCACTGATTGTGTGTGTGTGCTCTTTAGGTCATCATTTTAATGCACTCCTGCAGCACTGAGGCACAGTTGCCCAACAAACACACGTCATTGGAGTGGTCCCCTGCTGGGCTCCTATTACTGTCAGCAGTGAACAACTTGACGCACCCAAGCAGCAGTAAACTCCAAATCTCATCTCCTTGACCCTTTACGGACAATAAACAGCCTCTGATTACGGCACACAAGGCACGGGCAGAGACAGGCTCTCACAGCACAACACGGCACTCATCCCCTTCCTTTGGCCTGTAGTCAAATTCAAAATATGTGCCGAAGGTTGTGCCAAATGGTAACATTTTTTTTGACAGGCTTTGCCTTTTGGTAAATTGAGAATTCGGAGAATTGTGGCACTTAGGGTCAGTAGCTTAGTGTGGCGCTCCGCTCGGCTCACACAAAAGGTCATGCTTAAGTCGTGTTGCTGCTGCTGCTTCTGCCTGCGTAGGGAGGGGAAATAAAAATTGCTTCTCTGCGGACATGGCATCCTGCTGAGCGCAACATGTCGCCTCATATTCAAGCAGGGCTTTAGGAAAATTATAACACATCCTCAGCGCGCTAGCGGGATATTCACCACCACTTCTCCCTCCCTCCCCGACCATCTGTGCCCCCTCTCACAGACATTGTGTAAAAATGTCAATATCGTTTGAATTCCTTTATGGCCACCTATCCCTTCCTTCCTCTGGCCCTGAAAGAGATGTGGTCAGGGCGATTGTGGGGTGCAAACTAGAGCTGATCCTCGGTGCCTCACAGCTACTGACAGCAGCTTTTATTAATGATGGGCTCCCCCGCCCTGCTTTCAATAGGTGGGCTGTGGTAACAATGGCTGTTGTTGGGGCACTGGGAGGACGTTGAGAAGGATAGAAGGTTCCTTTTGAAAAAGCCGGCCTGCTGACAGGTGTTGGTGAAAAGGCGCTGCCCATGTGCCCTCACAGGTGTGGGGAATTAGGGAGCTCAGAACACCTGCGGTCTCCTTCTTGTCTTCTTCTTCACGCTAACGATTTCACTGTGTGTATCGCTTTGGCTTTTCATATGGCCGGACGCACGCACTACATCGGATAGACGATGACTACACTGGCCAGGCGTTTGGCCACACACGGTTGACAGTCAGTGTAGCTATGTTTGGCAAGCCTGGTCTCATAGACTAGACGTAACATAGCAAACGTACATCTGTAACTTGTTAAAACAAGATCCCATGAGGGAGATTTGATTAATAGATGTCATTGGGGAAAAATGCCATTGTGAAATCTTGTGATAATGAACTGCAGGTTGTGGTGGGGAAACTCACAATCTAACATGACAAGGAAGTGGTGATTAATAAACAACAATACGTCTTGCATGAGTAGCTAAAATCTTTTACGACTGATAATTAAATCCTTGGCTACTGAGGGCAGGGGGATCCCACTGTGCATCAGTTTATCAATGCAGAACTAACACACTGACAAAATTAAACACTGGAATAGACGATGAGTAAATCTCTCTCTTACTTAATCTTTTCAGCCACATAAATATGTATCCTGTGACCTAGAAAAGCACACAATGGCAACTTTTGCCTCTCGGAGTCTGAGTAAGAACAATGATGGCATTCATAGTGGGTCCGTTTGAGTGGCAGGACAGGGCTGATGTCGTCAGTGAACCCTGTCATTAGCAACACAACCTGGTGTGTCTCCTTAATCACAAACCATTAAGGCTGCTCACGGCAACAACACCGCCATTATTCTCTCCGTGAGCCCAGCGGAGCCACATGCAGGCAGCACACACCACAAAGATGCCTGTCATCCTCTGTCTGATGTCTGCCCTGGGTTAGTGCTGCCTTAGCGGGCAGCAACACTAAGGTCGATCACCTTCTACACTGGCTGAACGTACATCTGCATTTTAGAATCTCGGGTTAGGTTGAGGGTTAAGGGTTACGGTTATAGGCCTAGGGTTAGTGGATATTGAATTAAACAATGATTTGAACAGTTGAACATCTATGAGAATATGTAAGGGGACTCTCCAAATAAAGTGTTACCAAATGTGGCAGCACGAGCTCATCACATTCTCAAGAGCGGAATACAAACCGTAGGACATACCGTAGGACATACCGTAGGATTGATAGACCCCCCTCCTCCATATGAAGAGAACAGGAATGTCCGCTGGGAATTTGGGCACACACACAGACAGGTTCCATGGAGCCAAGGCTTTTACATTATCATAATTGGAGACAAAGGGACATGTTGGCTGGCTGGAATCTGTCCCACTGTGATATCATGGCCTCTGACTGCAGGAACAATGGCCATCATGATCGGGGTGGACCGTGCTCTTTTCCGTTGTCAAGAGAACACATGGACAACTAGAAAGAGACACCGGCCTGTCACGAATGTCATTTTACAGTGTGAGCTTTGTTTCGGACAGTGTGGGCTTCTCACGGGGAGTTTTCACACATGCTTTTTCCGAAACGTAACACTTTCACGGCATTGAGTGAGTGTAAGAGAACGTTCAGTAAGAACTGATTAGACAGTTTTAAGATATTAAACTTGTGTTCTTCTCAGCATAAGCACAACAAGTTGCGTTCTTTGGTTGAGAAAGATGCTTGAAGAGATTAAAACAGCTATTGCAAATCTAAGTAGGATTGTTTTTAGCAATGTTTCAAAAAATAGAAATGGAGAAAAATATGTTCATTTATTGAATGGCTCAGTTTTGGACACGAAATATTGCTTGTCGGTTAGGAACAAATACATGGCAGGCAGAACCACAGTCAGAAGAGATGTAATGTGGAAAAACATATCTGTTGTTGGGGGGGGGGGGGCATGATGAACACATGTTCAAGCCCAGAGGAAACCAGGGGATTTGAGGATCCATCTGTTGGCCAAAGCCTTTGGGAAGAACACTAAGATGGACTTAGGACATTATGCTCTCCTCTCCACAGGTGGGAATGGTAGGGGCTTGGTAGGGGCTTCACGGGCCCGGGACCTTCTGGGGGAGCAGTCGGGAGAAAAGAGAGGTAAACTGTTGGGCAGCTTAGGAAACCAAAGGGTTGTAAAGATGCTTAATTGCTGAGCCGCTGCATAATCTAATTTTAATTCATATCTTAGACGCATTAGGTGGAGGGAAAAATCTATGAAAATCAAATGAGGAGACATAGGGTATGTTATGTCAGTGTTCTCGTGACTTAGGGCCCAGATCTGGGGAATTCATTTGTTATTTAATTCAGCTTTCAACTTTTGTCATCTTTTTTTTGAAAGACGAATAAAGTCAGCAAAGGTCAACATTTTTAGTTCCGTGAGAATTTTGCCCTTCAAATGCAGGATAATTACAGAAATCGCAAATGGCTTTATTTCAAATTCCACCACTTTAGGGTGGGAGACAACATACAGTGGGAATTGAGTAGCCTACAGTGTGAGGCCAGAGTGAGAGCAGTTGGCCATTACAGTGGACATCTTGTCCTGGCTTATACGGTTATTGCCTATAGTACTTGTTTGTTTGTTTGTTTGGCGTGTGAGACAAGCTGGAAGTTCTAGGCTTTCAATGTGTATCAATGGGACTTAAGAGCAATAACACATCCGTTCTACCTAGAAAACTCCACATAGGCTTCTGTAACAGAGTTCGCCTGAGCTCTCTGGATGCACGGCGTGACATCATCAGGGCTGGACACCTGGTTGCACACAAGGTGGTAGGCAAAAATATCCACATCACATGGACTAAAACACAGACAAATATTAAACTTTCAAAACGTTTTGTTTTAGCTAGTAGCAACAGTTGAAGTCGGAAGTTTACATACACCTTAGCCAAACACATTTAAACTCAGTTTTTCACAATTCATGATATTTAAACCTTGTAAAATATTCCCTGTCTTAGGTCAGTTAGGATCACTACTTCATTTTAAGAATGTGAAATGTCAGAATAATAGTAGAGAGAATGATTTATTTCAGCTTTTATGTCTTTCATCACATTCCCAGTGGGTCAGAAGTTGACATACAAATCAAATCAAATGTATTTATATAGCCCTTCGTACATCAGCTGATATCTCAAAGTGCTTGTACAGAAACCCAGCCTAAAACCCCATACAGCAAGCATTGCAGGTGTTGAAGCACATTGGCTAGGAAAAACTCCCTAGAAAGGCCAAAACCTAGGAAGAAACCTAGAAAGGAACCAGGCTATGAGGGGTGGCCAGTCCACTTCTGGCTGTGCCGGGTGGAGATTATAACAGAACATGGCCAAGATGTTCAAATGTTCATAAATGACCAGCATGATCAAATAATAGGTCTGGAACAGGTAGCACATCCGGTGAACAGGTCAGGATTCCATAGCCGCAGGCAGAACAGTTGAAACTGGAGCAGCAGCACGGCCAGGTGGACTGGGGACAGCAAGGAGTCATCATGCCAGGTAGTCCTGAGGCATGGTCCTAGGGCTCAGGTCCTCCGAGAGAGAGAAAGAAATAGAGAAAGAGAGAATTAAAGAGAGCATACTTAAATTCACACAGGACACCGGATAAGACAGGAGAAGTACTCCAGATATAACAAACTGACCCTATCCCCCCGACACATAAAGTACTGCAGCATAAATACTGGAGGCTGAGACAGGAGGGGTCAGGAGACACTGTGGCCCCATTCGATGATCGGGCCAAACAGGAAGGATATAGCCCCCACACCACTAGAGGGATATCTTCAACCACCAAATTACCATCCTGAGACAAGGCTGAGTATAGCCCACAAAGATTTCCGCTACGGCACAACCCAGGGGGGGGGGGACAACCCAGTTACACTCATTTAGTATTTGGTAGCATTGCCTTTAGATTGTTTAACTTGGGTCAAACATTTCAGGTAGCCTTCCACAAGCTTGCCACAATAAATTGGTTGAATTTTGGCCCATTCCTTCTGACAGAGCTGGTGTAACTGAGTCAGGTTTGTAGGCCTCCTTACTCGCACATGCTTTTTCAGTTCTGCCCACAAATTGTCTATAGGATTGAGGTCAGGGCTTTGTGTTGGCCATTCCAATACCTTAACTTTGTTATCCTTAAGCAATTTTGCCATAACTTTGGAAGTATGCTTGGGGTCATTGTCTATTTGGAAGACCCATTTGCACCAAGCTTTAAATTCCTGACTGATGTCTTGAGATGCTGCTTCAATATATCCACATAATTATCCTTTCCTCATGATGCCATCTATTTTATGAAGTGCACCAGTCCCTCCTGCAGCAAAGCACCCCCACAACATGATGCTGCCACCCCCGTGCTTCACGGTTGGGATGGTGTTCTTCGGCTTGCAAGCATCCCCCTTTTCCTCTAAACATAACAATGGTCATTATGGCCAAACAGTTCTATTTTTGTTTCATCAGACCAGAGGATATTTCTCCAAAAAGTACCATCTTTGTCCACATGTGCAGTTGTTCTGGGATTGATTTGCACATTTCGCACCAAAGTACGTTCATCTCTAGGAGACAGAACGCGTCTCATTCCTGAGCGGTATGATGGCTGCGTGGTCCCATGGTGCTTATACTTGCGTACTATTGTTTGTACAGATGAACGTGGTACCTTCAGGTGTTTGGAAATTGCTCCCAAGGATGAACCAGACTTGTGGAGGTCTACAATTTTTTTCTGGGGTCTTGGCTGATTTCTTTTGATTTCCCATGATGTCAAACAAAGAGGCACTGAGTTTGAAGGTAGGCCTTGAAATACATCCACAGGTACACCTCCAATTGACTCAAATGATGTCAATTAGCCTATCAGAAGCTTCTAAAGCATGACATAATTTTCGGGAATTTTCCACGCTGTTTAAAGGCACAGTCAACTTAGTGTATTCTGACCCACTGAAATTGTGATACAGTGAATTATAAGTGAAATAATCTGTCTGTAAACAATTGTTGGAAAAATTACTTGTGTCATGCACAAAGTAGATGTCCTAACCGACTTTCCAATACTATATTTTGTAAACAAGACATTTGTGGAGTGGTTGAAAAATGAGTATGTATGTAAACTTCCAACTTCAACTGTAGATGTTTAGCTCGCTAGCACACTCACAAACTGAACTCGTTTGTAAACAAATTAGCTAGCTAACAAGATAGTTAGCAGATGATCTAGTCAAAGCTTAGCCTCCTCTTTTCAACCGTACATCTGTCAGTATCATCTTGTCAAATCTCTCTGGTGAGTAGGTAGCCAGAGTCAAGGTAAATCGCTACAGTATAACCCGAATCAGGGTGAGTAGTTACAGTATATACTGGGTCAATCATTATACAGTAGCAAGCAAATTAGTCAACATAACTATGTAATTTGTGATGCCAAATAGGTAGAGGACTCAACCAAGGCATTTTGGATGTTTTAACAAATTGTATGTTGGTGTCCATGTGATTGAAGTATGAGCAAGTCACATATTATCTATCATAGATAGCATACCAATAAATGAACTAGCAATTAGGCCAAAATATAATGGAAATACTTTGTGATTACTACATACTTGAGAGCTCCTTGTTGATGAATGTCACAGACACGGGCTTCTAGAACTTTTCCAGCTTCTACATATCCCCCTACTGGTGCAATTCATCCTCTTCCTCCCCCTCCTCCTCCCCCTCCTCGCTCTAGGTAATAAGTGATTTAAGTCGAGGAAAACAAGTATTTGGGGAACAGATTGCTGCATGGTAGTTGACCTGTCAAAGCATACAGAAATGTGCCGAAGGGTTGAGATACAAAATCGGTATTAGAGGCTTTTGTTGGGCCTGCTTGGACTCGCCTGCACGCATGCAAACATTTATCTCCCTCCAAAAAGAGGGGGACAGCCGGGAAGGGTGCTTTTACCCCCCAGAGCCTTCCTCCTCTCTTCTCTCAAGCCTTTAGACAGACACACGGACACACACACACACACACACACACACACACACACACACACACACACACACACACACACACACACACACACACACACACACACACACACACACACACACACACACACACACACACACACACACACACACACACGTAAATAGTGCCACACAGGCACTCAAATGCATACAGTCTGCTTTGCTGTTATGATTTTTGTTGTCCTTGATGTCTTTTGTTTTTGTGTTGCTGTTTTCTGTTGTTTTCCTTAGTTTTTCTCTTTTGTTCATTTTGTTGGTTGTTGGCGCATTGAGGGAGGGTGGCTTGGTGGGTGTTTGGGGGTGGTGAATGGGGGGGGGGTCTTGGATGGTTGAGGGGCAGCTCTCGGAGAACTGTGGGGGATCTTGGATGGTTGGTGGCCTAACCGTTGGGAGCTTGGGCCGATGGCCGATAGGTCGCTGGTTTGGGTCCCCGACTTGACTTGGTGGGAGATCTGTCAACAATCCCTTGGGTGGGGAGCTTGACCCTGGTTTCTCCTGTGAGTCACTCTGGGTGGGAGTCTGCTGTAATGCTCCGGGTGTCGTGGGTGTGAAGTCAAATGCAGGAGACAGAGTTCAATGCTGTGCGTCTTTTAATAGCACCAACGCACCACAGGGTGTTCACAAACGTTACGTTCCCAAAACACAGGGAATCAAAAAATACAATGGAAAAATACACGACCAGGCACTAACACGTACCTTTACAACAGAGCCGAAGGTTACAATAAAATAATCCCGCACAACAACCAGGCGGGCCGGCTGACTAATAAAGACAAACTAATTAACATAAACAGGTGCTACCAATAAACATACAAGGAGGGGGAGGAAAAACAATCAGTGGCAGCTAATAGGCCGGTGACGACGACCGCCGAGCTCCACCCGCCCGGGAAGGGGAAACACCCTCGGTCGAACTCGTGACATCTGCTAGATGACTGATGTAATGTAAATGTTGAGCGGCTTCAATAAAAACATGTCAACTGAATACAAATGCATAAATAAAAGTAGTATTCAATGCCAATATCTACTCAATGTTCGTATCTACACATGGTACTATGACTATATCTCAAAATATTGATATGACATCATCTAACCAAAACCAAATGAAATATTCAGTCGAACTTGAACTTTACTCCATATCTATGTTTTCAGTAAATACCTTAAGCCTTTGATATGATTACATAATTGCCTTGATTTTACGTATGAGCCCTAAAACCTAGTTATCACTTCATCGAGAAACTATAGCATGTGGTTCCGCCACTGGAGTTCTAGTGTCTGTTTGTTTTGCCTGTCTTAAGAATGATCCAATGGGATCATCATTTCAACTAGACTCTCCCCTTTAATCCCTGACAGTATCGCCATAGTTGACCTTTTCATCATTCTATTCTTCATAGCGCTCCTTTCCTCTGTCAGATGTACACTACACATGAAGAACTGTTATTATGAGTCATTGTTTTTCTAATTGAAAGGCAACATGTTTGACTGGCCTGTGGAACAAACACACTGAAGGATTAATTAAATAGATTCGGTCCCCAGCAGTGTAGCGGTCCCGCTGGTCAAATCAGCACAAAGACTCAGCAGCTTCTTAGAAGATTAATTGCTGGCAACATTAAGCCATTAAAATCTAATCTCAGAGTAATCATCTATCAAAGTCTCGGAATTCATTTATGTCCCATGAAGACTCAAGCGTAATCCTGATTAGCAGTCTTTGCCTCCGACCGACAGGTAAAGGGCCCATTGTGGAAGTGAGGCTCTTCACCATTGTCAAAAACAATAACTGAACGTCATTGTCAACTGACTCCTGTATAAATGACAACGGAAAAGATGATGCTGTCATACGAGCTGCGTGGCAGATCATTCACAGCGAACCTAAAAGCTAAATATATCTTGGGAACCACTACCCGATTTTGCTTCATCAAGAAAAAGCAACAGACCTCAATGTCGGGCATCACGCCCACCTACAGCCCAGAATAGAAATCACGCCCACCTGCAGCCCAGAATAAACATCACATGGTGCTCTTCCCCTTACAACACACATGTATCATCTTACTTTATAAGTCTTTGTTTCTGACAAAGGCGATAGAAAAGTCCCCCTTATCTGTTTCATCTGTACATTTGGTGTGTCACTCTCTGACAACGAATGAGCCGTGCTGTTATATCCACTCATCTACTTCTCTAAGGTCAATGGAATTCGTACATCGCCTTGCGCTCACAAAGCGTCTTTGTCATTTGAGCGTGCACATTAAAACCTTGTTATGTTACATCACTGTGGGAAGGGAGGGGGGGAGTGGGGAGGGGGGGGGGGGGTTGTAGCGACGAGAACACAAAACACACCTTAACAGTCCTACTGTATGGTCACTGATGTAGCATTGTGTTACCTCTATCTTGGCTTCCCTTTGATGCCAGATTGCTTTCACAGTCCATGGAGCGCAAAATAAAAATAATCCACTGTACACCTATACAACATGCACAGTTCAACTGTAGGGAGCTTTGTTCACTGTCGAAGAAAGCCACAACGGGACACAATTGAACACTTTGTGAAGGAATGATGGGTACAAAGTCATTTGATCTTCATGGGCTATCATGGTGGTTTTAACTTCCTTTAAAGAGGTGGCTCAAGTCAGAACAGTAAACAATGAGGAGCTCTGTAGACTCAGGTTGACGTTTATTGTCATGAATCTTGCCCTGGAGGCAGAACTGAGTGATTCAAGCAACAAAAACAAAAAAAAACTTTTATTTTATTTAACCTTTATTTAACTAGGCAAGTCAGTTACGAACAAATTCTTATTTACAATGACGGCCTACCAAAAGGCAAAAGGCCTCCTGCGGGGACGGGGGCCTGCGATTTAAAAAATAAATAAATAGAAAATGCTATATAAATATAGGACAGAACACACATCACAACAAGAGAGACCCAACGCTACATAAAGACAGACCTAAGACAACAACATAACAAGGCAGCAACACAGCGTGGTTGCAACAAAACATGACAACAACATAGTAGAAACACAAAAACATGATACAAACATTATTGAGCAAAGTCAACAGCACAAAGGTCAAGAAGGTAGAGACAACCAATACATCATACAAAACAGCCACAACTGTCAGTAAGAGTGTCCACGATTGAGTCTTTGAATGAAGAGATTGAGATAAAACTAAATGGCTGGCTAAATGGGCCAGCTGCAAAGTCAAAATTGACTATGGCGTAAAAATTCACGAAAACTAAAATGTGCTTTTAATTTAAGGTTAAGGCTAGGTATTAGGATTAGCAGTGTGGTTAAGGTTAGGGTTAGATTGCATGACTTTGTGGCTGTGCTAGCTAGTGAATACTCTGCAGAGCTGCCTCCAGGCCAAGATTCATGACAATGAATGCCAACCTGCTCTGTAGATAGCCCAGAAGTTAGTTTCCACCTGAGACGTCCGGGTATTAGATCATTATTGCCCTCACACTGTGGTTAGAGACTTAACGTGAGGACAATGTTGCTTTCCTAGAGTCACTTGTAAGTGTGAGGAGAAACAGTATGAAAAATGGAAACTATATTCTCCATGATCACTACATGAAGCCAACGTTTGAATTGAATTGCTTTCAGTGATTTCTCTTCTTCAAACATATAACATTCTCAGCATGTCTTTACATGGCACTGTTGGCTGTCAAAAGTAACACACTAACAAAGATTTAGATCATTTACCATTTGTGATGTTTTTGAATCGCGGATTCTTCCATTTTCTCTCCCATCTTCCCTTACTCCTAATCTTTTACAATAACTGTTATCATAGGCTCAGTCAGCCAGGAATTCCTATATCCAGATATCTGATAGGTCAACATAGATAGACCTTTCAAAAGAGAAACATCCAGTGAATGTTTGTTTTCACAGCATTGTCCGTGGTACTCTGGGGGGCTCCTTTGACATTTGAGAAAGAGAGGAACCAACCAAGCATTAAATATTGAACAGCTCTATCTGCTTGGACTCTCCTGTCTTCTCAGTGTGTTCTGAGGCGTTCCCTAGACTCCTCCAGTCGAGGCTTTGTACCTTCCAGACAGCATGTTACCTCAGCGCCACTGTGCACCTCTGTCTAGACCCCTGTCGCTAGACTCAAGGCTTGTTTAATGCAACCAGGCACAGGAATCTAATCATTGCAGATAGTGGATTTTCTGCACTGCACTTTCAGACAACTTTGCTGAAAGTGAGCTATTTAATCTATGAGGTATCTTATTAACTAAACTCTTCCTTTTAACGTTGTGTGTGTTAGTGTCTGAGGAAGTGTAGCACACGCACACGCACACGCACACGCACACGCACACACACACACACACACACACACACACACACACACACACACACACACACACACACACACACACACACACACACACACACACACACACACACACACACACACACACACACACACACACACACACGCTGAGAGCATACATGGCGTCTGTATCAGGTTAAAGGGCCTGCGGTCCAATAGCTAATCAGCTTTATTAGTGCCACTAAAACCAATCTGTGCTGATCAGACACACCAGCGGTCTACAGCCTCATTGTCACAGGATGTCATCTCATCTCATACACCAAACAGCGGGAATGATCGTTCAATTGATAGGTTAACCTGCGTATCTGATTTTAGCCAGCTGGTTACAGTTGTCATATTACTGTACTCACACTGCAGTAAGTAGGCTACACTGTCCTCTCTGGATGTTATATTACTGTACTCACGCTGCAGTAGGTAGGCTACACTGTCCTCTCTGGATGTTATATTACTGTACTCATGCTGCAGTAGGTAGGCTAAACTGTCCTCTCTGGATGTTATATTACTGTACTCACGCTGCAGTAGGTAGACTACACTGCCCTCTCTGGATGTTATATTACTGTACTCACACTGCAGTAGGTAGGCTACACGGCCCTCTCTGGATGTTATATTACTGTACTCACGCTGCAGTAGGTAGGCTACACTGTCCTCTCTGGATGTTATATTACTGTACTCACGCTGCAGTAGGTAGGCTACACTGCCCTCTCTGGATGTTATATTACTGTACTCACGCTGCAGTAGGTAGGCTACACGGCCCTCTCTGGATGTTATATTACTGTACTCACGCTGCAGTAAGGTAGGCTACACAGTCCTCTCTGGATGTTATATTACTGTACTCACGCTGCAGTAGGTAGGCTACACTGTCCTCTCTGGATGTTATATTACTGTACTCACGCTGCAGTAGCTAGGCTACAGTGCCCTCTCTGGATGTTATATTACTGTACTCACGCTGCAGTAGGTAGGCTACACTGTCCTCTCTGGATGTTATATTACTGTACTCACGCTGCAGTAGGTAGGCTACACTGCCCTCTCTGGATGTTATATTACTGTACTCACACTGCAGTAGGTAGGCTACACTGCCCTCTCTGGATGTTATATTACTGTACTCACGCTGCAGTAGGTAGGCTACACTGCCCTCTCTGGATGTTATATTACTGTACTCACGCTGCAGTAGGTAGGCTACACTGTCCTCTCTGGATGTTATATTACTGTACTCACGCTGCAGTAGGTAGGCAACACTGCCCTCTCTGGATGTTATATTACTGTACTCACGCTGCAGTAGGTAGGCAACACTGTCCTCTCTGGATGTTATATTACTGTACTCACGCTGCAGTAGGTAGGCTACACTGTCCTCTCTGGATGTTATATTACTGTACTCACGCTGCAGTAGGTAGGCTACACTGTCCTCTCTGGATGTTATATTACTGTACTCACGCTGCAGTAGGCAGGCTACACTGCCCTCTGGATGTTATATTACTGTACTCACGCTGCAGTAGGTAGGCTACACTGCCATCTCTGGATGTTATATTACTGTACTCACGCTGCAGTAGGTAGGCTACACTGCCCTCTCTGGATGTTATATTACTGTACTCACGCTGCAGTAGGTAGGCTACACTGTCCTCTCTGGATGTTATATTACTGTACTCACGCTGCAGTAGCTAGGCTACACTGTCCTCTCTGGATGTTATATTACTGTACTCACGCTGCAGTAGGTAGGCTACACTGCCCTCTCTGGATGTTATATTACTGTACTCACGCTGCAGTAGGTAGGCTACACTGCCCTCTCTGGATTTACATTTACATTTAAGTCATTTAGCAGACGCTCTTATCCAGAGCGACTTACAAATTGGTGCATTCACCTTATGACATCCAGTGGAACAACCACTTTACAATAGTGCATCTAAATATTTTAAGGGGGGAGGGGGGTGAGAAGGATTACTTTATCCTATCCTAGGTATTCCTTAAAGAGGTGGGGTTTCAGGTGTCTCCGGAAGGTGGTGATTGACTCCGCTGTCCTGGCGTCGTGAGGGAGTTTGTTCCACCATTGGGGAGCCAGAGCAGCGAACAGTTTTGACTGAGCTGGAGCGGGAACTGTACTTCCTCAGTGGTAGGGAGGCGAGCAGGCCAGAGGTGGATGAACGCAGTGCCCTTATTTGGGTGTAGGGCCTGATCAGAGCCTGGAGGTACTGAGGTGCCGTTCCCCTCACAGCTCCGTAGGCAAGCACCATGGTCTTGTAGCGGATGCGAGCTTCAACTGGAAGCCAGTGGAGAGAGCGGAGGAGCGGGGTGACGTGAGAGAACTTGGGAAGGTTGAACACTAGACGGGCTGCGGCGTTCTGGATGAGTTGTAGGGGTTTAATGGCACAGGCAGGGAGCCCAGCCAACAGCGAGTTGCAGTAATCCAGACGGGAGATGACAAGTGCCTGGATTAGGACCTGCGCCGCTTCCTGTGTGAGGCAGGGTCGTACTCTGCGGATGTTGTAGAGCATGAACCTACAGGAACGGGCCACCGCCTTGATGTTAGTTGAGAACGACAGTTTGTTGTCCAGGATCACGCCAAGGTTCTTAGCGCTCTGGGAGGAGGACACAATGGAGTTGTCAACCGTGATGGCGAGATCATGGAACGGGCAGTCCTTCCCGGGAGGAAGAGCAGCTCCGTCTTGCCGAAGTTCAGCTTGAGGTGGTGATCCGTCATCCACACTGATATGTCTGCCAGACATGCAGAGATGCGATTCGCCACCTGGTCATCAGAAGGGGGAAAGGAGAAGATTAATTGTGTGTCGTCTGCATAGCAATGATAGGAGAGACCATGTGAGGTTATGACAGAGCCAAGTGACTTGGTGTATAGTGAGAATAGGAGAGGGCCTAGAACAGAGCCCTGGGGGACACCAGTGGTGAGAGCGCGTGGTGAGGAGACAGATTCTCGCCACGCCACCTGGTAGGAGCGACCTGTCAGGTAGGACGCAATCCAAGCGTGGGCCGCGCCGGAGATGCCCAACTCGGAGAGGGTGGAGAGGAGAATCTGATGGTTCACAGTATCGAAGGCAGCCGATAGGTCTAGAAGGATGAGAGCAGAGGAGAGAGAGTTAGCTTTAGCGGTGCGGAGCGCCTCCGTGATACAGAGAAGAGCAGTCTCAGTTGAATGACTAGTCTTGAAACCTGACTGATTTGGATCAAGAAGGTCATTCTGAGAGAGATAGCGGGAGAGCTGACCAAGGACGGCACGTTCAAGAGTTTTGGAGAGAAAAGAAAGAAGGGATACTGGTCTGTAGTTGTTGACATCGGAGGGATCGAGTGTAGGTTTTTTCAGAAGGGGCAACTCTCGCTCTCTTGAAGACGGAAGGGACGTAGCCAGCGGTCAGGGATAAGTTGATGAGCGAGGTGAGGTAAGGGAGAAGGTCTCCGGAAATGGTCTGGAGAAGAGAGGAGGGGATAGGGTCGAGCGGGCAGGTTGTTGGGCGGCCGGCCGTCACAAGACGCGAGATTTCATCTGGAGAGAGAGGGGAGAAAGAGGTCAGAGCACAGGGTAGGGCAGTGTGAGCAGAACCAGCGGTGTTGTTTGACTTAGCAAACGAGGATCGGATGTCGTCGATCTTCTTTTCAAAATGGTTGACGAAGTCATCTGCAGAGAGGGAGGAGGGGGGAGGGGGAGGAGGATTCAGGAGGGAGGAGAATGTGGCAAAGAGCTTCCTAGGGTTAGAGGCAGATGCTTGGAATTTAGAGTGGTAGAAAGTGGCTTTAGCAGCAGAGACAGAGGAGGAAAATGTAGAGAGGAGGGAGTGAAAGGATGCCAGGTCCGCAGGGAGGCGAGTTTTCCTCCATTTCCGCTCGGCCTTCCGGAGCCCTGTTCTGTGAGCTCGCATTGAGTCGTCAAGCCACGGAGCGGGAGGGGAGGACCGAGCCGGCCTGGAAGATAGGGGACATAGAGAGTCAAAGGATGCAGAAAGGGAGGAGAGGAGGGTTGAGGAGGCAGAATCAGGAGATAGGTTGGAGAAGGTTTGAGCAGAGGGAAGAGATGATAGGATGGAAGAGGAGAGAGTAGCGGGGGAGAGAGAGCGAAGGTTGGGACGGCGCGATACCATCCGAGTAGGGGCAGTGTGGGAAGTGTTGGATGAGAGCGAGAGGGAAAAGGATACAAGGTAGTGGTCGGAGACTTGGAGGGGAGTTGCAATGAGGTTAGTGGAAGAACAGCATCTAGTAAAGATGAGGTCGAGCGTATTGCCTGCCTTGTGAGTAGGGGGGGAAGGTGAGATGTTATATTACTGTACTCACGCTGCAGTAGCTAGGCTACACTGCCCTCTCTGGATGTTATATTACTGTACTCACGCTGCAGTAGGTAGGCTACACTGTCCTCTCTGGATGTTATATTACTGTACTCACGCTGCAGTAGGTAGGCTACACTGCCCTCTCTGGATGGGCATTGTGTTCACTCTGACCAATAACAGATATTCTCATACCGTTCATGTACAATTGAATGGCAGTGGCTTGATAAACTGATAATGGCTTAAATGATTAATTAGCTGATTAAATAAATGAATTAAGTAGACAAATAACGAATGCTTGGAACTGCAAAAGGAATGTTGATTTTGCTTCGATGGGCATTGCATGGCCTACGAAGGCTCTTCCTGAAACATTTAATAATGAGTTGTCATTTGTTAGCTTGGCCTAATCACAATGGGATTGTGGCAGACATGACAACGTAGAGAACTGATCATGATACACTCTACCCATCAATCTCTTTAAAAGCAAGATTCACGATCCAAAGATTTCCCCGCTCACTTCTGCCAAATTACATAAACATGTCACCTCACATCCCATGCCTACGCATCGCTGGAACATCCGGGAGTCCAAGTGGGGTTCAAACCAACATCAATTTAGCACATGTTTAACTATGTTGACAAGCATGGTTCCCTCATCAAAACGCATCAACAGTCACCATAATCAAAACCAATGTGGTTTAGAACTAACTTGTGATCCCCAATGGAGAAAAAAATCCCTTGATCCGCATCTTCAAAGCTGTGGTCAATTTCCTGTGAACACTGGTATGTGGTGGGCACACACAGGGGAGACCCCTACCAGAGCATGCACACACACACAGACACACACAGACACACACACACACACACACAGAGAACAAACATTGATCGATGGGATAAACCCAGATCCAATTTGTCTTCAAGAGAACAGCTTTCCTGATTTACAACTCCTAGAACATGACAGACTTGTGAGCGTCACAGCTGGACAGAGTTAGCTGTGCTCTCAAATGGCATTGTGGTTTCCAAGACAAAGGCAAAACCGTTGCAAGATTTTTTGGGGCGCTTTCATTGGAAAAACAATGATGTTTTTTTTCTGTCATAAACATAAACACATCTGTCAACATTGATAGGGTGTGACTTGCACGTTAATGGCAGGGTACTTACCATGATGACACTAGATGTTCCTCAAGAAATGAAGCCTGTTTCGCCGCCCTGACTCTGCAAAATCCACAGCAATGATCCATCCACGCAAATTGCACATTCATCTGCAGGACATGAGGCTTAGGCACGTCAGCTAGACACTCATGGCGTTCCTGGTCAGTGACTGCACCTCACCACCGTCCAGAACTGACTACCATCTACTATCACAACATCACTTACAGCAGACAACAGTAGCTGCCGTGTTCATCTCAGTTTATCTTGAAACTGTGCGACTTTATCAAATCCTTATACAGTCTGGACTCTGTTGACCCATAGAGCCAGTGTTGGGTAGACCCACTGTTTCAACACATTACCCTACTAAACTTAGAACACATAAAGACTTGAATTTAACACGCAAAATAGCCAAATACACACAAAGTGGGTACTACGCAAAAGATGCCGTGGGGCAGATCTCAGAAACTTTTGGGGGAACGTTGACGTGAACAGACAACGGTCTACTCTATGTGACCCAAACATTGACCTTAGATAAATATTTACTTGCTATACAGATCCTATATCTGTAGTTTAACGACACCCCCACCGAGACACACACACAGTATTAACCCCTACTGCATCGTCTCACAAGGTCAGTCAGGATTTCCACACACGCCATGGTTCTCGTGAACTTGACCTCTGTCAAATTCATTACCGAAATACCTTCTGTTGGGGGGGTGTTGAAGGAGGGTGAGTGGCATGCAAACAAAGTAAGCCCCTCACGCCCGCTTCTACTCCCTCACCGGTCGATTAGCCTAATGAACCCCATATGTCCAGTCCAGTTGAAAACTGATGGATGAGGAGTGGACTGAGGAGAGGAAGAGGTTCATATTAACGCCAGGCGTTTTATTAGGCATGCTGTACTGTGTCCACTTCCAGTACACCAACCTTGGCCAGGCCTCTCCATGCTTTTTTTGGCCCTGGCCAAGACGGGAGAAGGGACTGGAGAGGACAGAAGGTCTCCTTTTAATCAGAATACGGCCCTAGCTGGGACTCCCCTCTCGACTCCCCTCCTGGCCGGTAGTCAGCAGATGCTACTGACCACTAATCCTATGCCAGGAACTTAATTGTATCTGCTTTAGATAACAGTTCGTCCATCCGTCTCGGGCGAATCAAGCTCTGACTGCCGCAGACGGTAGAGCTGTGATTAAGAACCTATTGCTGTTAATGGGGAAACCACTTCATTCACTGGCCTAATAAAAGCTGGATAAGTATCGGTCGCCTATTGACTCACTGACTCGGCTCTCATCCGATGGATTTCCTTAATGCTGCACAAGTGCTTTTTTTTTTAGGTGTTTGATTGAGGATAAGTACGAAGCTTTGCCTCTTGCCTGGGTGACTGGAAAAGTCTCGAAGGCCATTTCTCTCTTAATGACCCTCTGTCTGTTTGGTTATATGACAATGTGATGATATTCGATGCACATGCTGTATCATGTGAACGGGCACTTCTTGGTGACACATAGAGTACACTGAGTGCACAAAACATTAGGAACACTGGCTGTTTCCATGACACAGACTGACCAGATGAATCCAGGTGAAAGCTATGATCCCTTATTGATGTCACCTGTTCAATCCACTTCAATCGGTGTAGGTGAAGGCGAGGAGACGGGTTAAAGAATGATTTTTAAGCCTTGAGACAATTGAGACACAGATTGTGTATGTGTGCCATTCAGAGAGTGAATGGGCAAGACAAAATATTTAAGTGCCTTTGGAACAGGGTATGGTAGTAGGTGTCAGGCGCACCGATTTGAGTGTGTCAAGAACTGCGACGCTGCTGGGGGTTTTTCACGTTCAACAGTTCTGTGTGTATCAAGAATGGTCCACCACCCAAAGCACATCCAGCCAACTTGACAACTGTGGGAAGCACTGGAGTCAACATGGGCCAGCATCCCCGTGGAAGACTGTTCTGGGGGTAAAAGAGGGTGCAACTCAATATTAAGAAGGTGTCCCTAATGTTTTGTTTTCTCGGTATAAGACTGTGCTGTGTAGATTTCTGAAGGCTACTCTATGCATATCTCAATAAATCATCATCTCATAACAAACAGACAATGAGGATGAGGGCCTTCACAATGTATTCATATCTCTTGACTTATTCCACATTTTGTTGCTACGGTCGGCCTGCTTCCTCACGCATCTAAACACAATACCGCCTAATGAAAAAGTGAAAACATGTTTTTGTTTAGACATTTTTGATAATCTATTTCAAATGAAAAACGGAAATATCTCATTTACACAAGTATTCACACCCCCGAGTCGATTCTTTTTAGAATCACATTTGGCAGCGATTACAGCTGTGAGTCATTCTGGGTCTCTAAGAGATTTCCACACCTGGATTGTACAATATTAGCATATTATAATTTTCAAGTCAAAACTGTAACTAGGCCATTCGGGAACATTCAATGCCGTCTTGGTCAGCAACTCCAGTGAATATTTGGCCTTGTGTTTTAGGTTATTGTCCTGCTGAAAAGTGAATTTTTCTCCCAGTGTCTGTTGGAAAGCAGACTGAACCAGTCTTTCCTCTAGTTTTCCTCTTTTGCCTTTGCTTAGCTCTATTCTGTATACTGTATATATATATATATTAAATATATATTTTTAAAATCCATATTCCTTCCCGATAACATGCATACTCATACAATGATGCAGCCACCACCATGCTTGAAAATATGAAGAGTGTTACTCAAAGCTTTGTATTCAGGACATGAAGTTAATTTATTTGGCATTTTTTTGTTATTACAGTTTTATGTAATGCCTTGTTGCAAACAGGATACATGTGTTGGAATATGTTTATTCTGTACATGCATCCTTCTTTTCACTCTGTCATTTAGTTTAGTATTGTGGAGTAAATACAATGTTGTTGATCCATCTTTGGCGTTGGCGTTGGAAAACCTGGTCTTTGTGGTTGAATCTGTGTTTGAAATTCACTGCTTTAACTGAGGGACATTACAGATAATTGTATATAAAAATCCTGTTAAACACTATTATTGAAACACAGAGTATTATGTGACTTGTTGAGCACATTTTTATTTGTGAACTTATTTTGGCTTGCCATAAGAAAGGGGTTTAATACTCAAGACATTCCAGCTTTTCATTTTTTTTTCATTTGTAAAAATAAATCTTAAAGCATAATTCCACTTTGACATTACGCTGTATTGTGTATAAGCCAGTGACACAAAAATCACAATGTAATATATACTTGAACAAAAATATAAACGCAACATGCAACAATTTCAAAGATTTTACTGAGTTACAGTTCATATCAGGAAATCAGTCAATTGAAATCAATTAATTCGGCCCCAATCTATGGATTTCACGTGTCTGGGAATACAGATGTGCATCTGTTGGTCCTAAAAAAAATATTTAAAAAAAAGGTGGAACAGAGAACCAGTCAGTATCTGGTGTGACCACCATTTCCCTCATGTAGTGCGACACACCTCCTTCACATAGAGTTGATCAGGCTGTTGATTGTGGCCTGTGGAATGATGCCCCACTCCTCTTCAATGAGTGTGCGAAGTTGCTGCATATTGTAGGGAGAGAACTGGACCATGTTTGGTGACTATGCAGGAACTGGGACATTTTCAGCTTCCAGGAATTGTGTACAGATTCTTGCAATACGGGGCCGTGCATTATCATGCTGAAACATGAGGTGATGGAGGAGGATGAATGGCACGACAGTGGGTCTCAGGATGTCATCACGGTATCTCTGTGCATTCAAATTGCCATTGATAAAATGCAATTCTCTGCCAACAGCTCTGGTGGACATTCCTCTAGTCAGTATGCCAATTGCACGCTCCCTCAGTACATCTGTGATATTGTTTTGTGTAGTAACATTGCACATTTTAGAGTGGCCTTTTATTGTCCCCAGCACAAGGTGCACCTGTGTAATGATCATGCTGTTTAATGATCTTCTTGATATGCCACACCTGTCAGGTGGATGGATTATCTTGGCAAAGGAGAAATGCTCACTAACAGGGATGTAAACAAATGTACACATTTTGAGAGAAATAATATTTTTGTGCGTATGGAACATTTCTGGAATATTGTATTTTAGCTCAGCTCAGCTTAAATTCAGGCTGTACACTTCCAAACGTGGAAAAAGTCAAGCGATGCGAATACTTTCTGAAGGCACTGTATTTTAAAGTCTTTAGGCAAAGCCTGTTTCATTTGAAACACCTGTTTGTAAAGCTTATCCTGCTCTAATATCCAACATGAAGTACGAACAATCAACTCACGCCAAAACATGAGATCATCTTTTTTTAAATATACATTTCACTGACCCAAAAATATGAAACTGTACGTGACTTTGTTTAACATATAGAGACAGACATATGCTTAGTAATACCTACTTACTTTGATATATGAACTGCAGTATACATTGATACAGTTTGGGACTCCCAGTTCAACTGATGTTGTGCGGCTGTGGAAGATTTATGCATCAGTGAGCTGTAACATTTTCAGAGGATTAGGCTTTGTTTACTTGCTGGATGTGGCAGCATCCGCTATAGGGTAATAAACGCTCGTGCCTGAAGATCCCCCCCCCAGTCTAGACTCCGGTATTGCTTTAATGAGATTCCTACAGATTTACAGTTTGTTAAGCTTGTGGGCAGAATGAGGGCAGCTAAATAGCTAGCTTTGTGAAACCTATAGTTACACAACTGCATAGCCTCAGCCTGCAGCAGCCAAATGATGCTGTGCTGTTATTTTACGTGACCTCTCTGGCCGCTTGGCGTTGCAACTGTCTGTCCAGGGAACCGTGACACAGCTATCATGTGTTGAGCGTGACCAGGCACATCAACAAACGTCCCAGACGGACTCATACAGTGTGACTTTCAGTACGGTGTCCATATTAGGACATATTCACATGTCAATGGAGTCATTTAGATGTCGAAATGTGCATGAAACTCTCCAAACAGTATACAAACACGTGTTAGAAGTCTCACACATCCACCGACTCCACAGGACACCTCTACCGCACAGCATAACCCTGTTATGACACATTGCTAGGAAGATTAAGCAACTACAATGTAACAAAGACCTAATCTGTTTGGCCATCTAATTGTCCAGTCTAATTCCTGTTCTACTTCCGTAAGGTAATTCAAAATGATCCACGGGGTGCGTCCTGCTAGAAACCTGTCCTGGGTATCTTTATAAAGTGCGTAGGCATGGTTAAGTAGCGGTTGAGGCCCTGGCATGCTGCCCAGCTCCAGCCCCAGCTCCAGCCCCAGCTCCAGCTCCAGTCCCAGCCCTAGCTTCAGCCCAGACCCAGCTCCAGCCCCAGCCCTAGCTCCAGCCCCAGCTCCAGGCCCAGCTCCAGCCCCCTAGAGCCTGTCCAGTTTAAAGAGGTGCTGGATGACACGCTGTAACGAGTGGAATGCCTGCAGCCTGCAGCTGGCCTGGCAGTATCAGAGCAAAGAGAGGGAGAGAAAGCTCTACACACACTGTGGGATTATAGTCTCTCCTCTTCTGAGGAGAGAGAGAGGGGCAGAGGGAGAGGCAGAATAGAGTGAAGTGGGGTCAGAGAGAGAGAGAAAGAACGAGAGAGAGAGAGAGAGAGAGAGAGAGAGAGAGAGAGAGAGAGAGAGAGAGAGAGAGAGAGAGAGAGAGAGAGAGAGAGAGAGAGAGAGAGAGAGAGAGAGAGAGAGAGAGAGAGAGAGAGAGAGAGAGAGAGAGAGAGAGCGAGAGAGAGAGAGAGAGAGAGAGAGAGAGAGAGAGAGAGAGAGAGAGAGAGAGAGAGCGAGAGAGAGAGAGAGAGAGAGCGAGAGAGAGAGAGAGAGAGAGAGAGAGAGAGAGAGAGAGAGAGAGAGAGAGAGAGAGAGAGAGAGAGAGGCCAAAAGGCCAAAAGCAGCCTTGGTAAACTTGCACCAAGAAGGGCTCTCTGCAGGATGGGTCCCCAAACCCCCATGGACCCTCGGGCACCAACCACCACGCCACAGCCTGCTGCTCACACCCACTCTGTTTACAGTGCAGGTTTATAACATCCACAGCCAAATACTCCACATTCTTATCTCACTCATTCATATCCTGAACTGGAGATGGGCTGAGTGCATCTGCATTTATATATCACCTCTTCATTTCTTAGGCCCAGACACATGTTTCCCTTTTAAAGTCACGCCGGAGGAAACTATTTTCTAACTTAACGTCAACATTTTGACATCTCCTTGGGAGGTTCTGACAGAACGCTTCTTCAGAAATCGGTCCAGTAGTATTGGGGAGGTTTCTATGAGGTGCCTGCTGCTCGGTAGAGAGGGAAAAAAGAGTTGGAGGAGGAAAGGTTTCCATTTCCCAAAAAAGAGCCATAAAAATGTAATGGTATCCAAACAGTGGAGTATCTGGTGTCAAGGACAGGTCAGGTCAGAGGAAGGCTCAGTATCTAGAGCTGATAGAATCTGAAACCTACAATGTGTTGTCTCACAGAACAGCACCTACTCCTAAATACATCAGTGACAGCATTATGTCTTGCAAAAGGCCCTGGACAACATCAAACCCCCTCTCAACACACACACACACACACACACACACACACATGCATACACAGAGAACCCAAACCAAAGGCCACGGTCATTGAGGTGCTCAGCAAACACACAAACAGCGGCACATGAGAGGGTCAGGGCCTGCCAGGGGTCAAGCAGAGTGGGCTGGAGAGGGGCCAGAGATGGACTGATAACCCCCAGAGCTGCTTTGGAGAAGGCTTTACTTCCAGGCCTGATCTCCCTGACGATATGGCCCGACGCCCAGGTCACTTCTCTCAGGTTACTCGCTGTCCTGTTTGGTTCCCACTCCTATCATCCACCGCTACCCCCACGCCTCACACCCTCCAAGCCATGGACATGGTCCTTGGACATGGACTTGAGAGTTGAGAGACGGACTTGGTCCAGGCACCAAGACAAAGGCTGATCCGTGGGCAATGGGCTGGTGGTGGTGGTGTGTTGTGAGCAGATAGAGGCTTTATCACAATCTACGTGTTAGAGGGGATCTGTTTTAGCAAGACGAGGCACAGAACAGCCAATCTCAATCACAAGAATCGCTTATACATAGTTATTTGGGATACAGGGGGATTTGTAGAGTAGCGATTCTGATTGCGGTAGTCGATCTCAAACACGTACATTGACTCTGCTGTGAGGCTAGTCAAGGCAGCTATTCCACAGCCTCTGAGAGAACAAAGTGTTCCCCTTGTGTCTGGAAAAGTATGCTGGGCTTTCTTTGCTTTCTGCTGTACTACTTTCCCAACAGACTCCCTTTACAAGGCAGTTCACTGAACTTTAGAGGCAAGCACTGAAGCACAAACGCTCAGTGTCGGCCTATTGTCCACATGTTCTTGCTCTTCAAAGACAATTCTACACAACATGCAGAGAACACAAACATTTCTACGACACAGACTGACCAGGTGAATCCAGGTGAAAGTTGTAGGGGATACAACTAAGAGATAAACAAAAGGGAGTGCAACTCAATATTAGGAAGGTGTCTTAACTGTTGTGTATACTCTGTGTATACAGTGCATTCGGAAAGTGTTCAGGCCACTTGATTTTTTCCACGTTTTGTTACGTTACAACAGTACTCTAAAATTGATTAAATAGATTTTTGTCTCGTGTCTGAGCCGATGACAACTTTGCACACTCTTGGAATTCTCTCAACCACCTTCACTCGGAATGCTTTTCCAACAGTCTTGAAGGACTTCCCAGATATGTTTAGCACTTGTTGGCTACTTTTCCTTCACTCTGCGGTCAAACTCATCCCAAACCATCTCAATTTGGTTAAGGTCGGATGATTGTGGAGGCCAGGTCATCTGATGCACCACTCCATCACTCTCCTTCTTGGTAAAATAGCCCTTACACAGCCTGGACGTGTGTCGGATCATTGTCCTGTTGAAAAACAAATGATAGCCCAAACCAGATGGGATGGCGTATCACTGCAGAATTCTGTTGTAGCCGGGCTGGTTAAGTGTACCTGGAATTCGAAATAAATCACAGACAGTGTCACCAGCAAAGCCCCCCACACACACACACACATCATAACACCTCTTCCTTTAGACTTTACTGTGGGAAGTACACATGAGGCTGGTAACTCTAATGAACGTATCCTCTGCAGCAGAGGTAACTCTGGGTCATCCATTCCTGTGGCGGTCCTCATGAGAGCCAGTTTCATCAAAGTGCTTGATGTTTTTTGCGACTGCACTTGAAGAACCACTGCTTTTAATCAGGGCAAGGTGACCGGGAAACATGACCAAATACAAACAGTGTATCTATTCCCTCCGCAAGGCAATTAAACAAGCTAAGCGTCAGTATAGAGACAAAGTAGAGTCACAATTCAATGGCTCAGACACGAGAGGTATGTGGCAGGGTCTACAGTCAATCACGGACTACAAAAGAAAAAACAGCTCCGTCGCGGACCACGATGTCCTGCTCCCAGACAAACTAAACAGCTTCTTTGCTCACCTTGAGGACAATACAGTGCCACTGACATGGCTCCTTCACTGCAGCCAACGTGAGTAAAACATTTAAACGTGTTAACCCTCGCAAGGCTGCAGGCCCAGACGGCATCCCTGGCCGCGTCCTCAGAGCATGCGCAGACCAGCTGGCTGGTGTGTTTACAGACATATTCAATCAATCCTTATCCCAGTCTGCTGTTCCCACATGCTTCAAAAGGGCTACCATTGTTCTTGTTCCCAAAAAAGCTAAGGTAACTGAGCTAAATGACTACCGCCCCGTAGCACTAATTTCCGTCATCATGAAGTGCTTTGAGAGACGAGTAAAGGACCATATAACCTCCACCCTACCTGACACCCTAGACCCACTCCAATTTGCTTACCACCCCAATAGGTCCACAGGCGACGCAATCGCAATCACACTGCACACTGCCCTAACCCATCTGGACAAGAGGAATACATATGTAAGAATGCTGTTCATTGACTACAGCTCAGCATTTAACACCATAGTACCCTCCAAACTTGTCATTAAGCTCGAGACCCTGGGTCTGAACACCGCCATGTGCAACTGGCTCCTGGACTTCCTGATGGGCCGCCCCCAGGTGGTGAGGGTAGATGCATTTCGCTACATCTCCATCCCGCTGATCCTCAACACTGGGGCCCCACAAGGGTGCGTTCTGAGCCCTCTCCTGTACTCCCTGTTCACCCATGACTGCGTGGCCATGCCCGACTCCAACTCAATCATCAAGTTTGCAGACGACACTACAGTGGTACGCTTGATTACCAACAACGACGAGACGGCCTACAGGGAGGAGGTGAGGGCCCTCGGAGTGTGGTGTCAAGAAAATAACGTCACACTCAATGCCAACAAAACAAAGGAGATGATTGTGGACTTCAGGAAACAGCAGAGGGAGCACCTACCCTCCTATCCACATCAACAGGACAGTAGTGGAGAGGGTAGTAAGTTTTAAGTTCCTCGGCGTACACATCACGGACAAACTGAATTGGTCCACCCACACAGACAACGTTGTGAAGAAGGCGCAGCAGCGCCTCTTCAACCTCAGGAGGCTGAAGAAATTTGGCTTGTCACCAAAAGCACTCACAAACTTCTACAGATGCACAATCGAGAGCATCCTATCAGGCTGTATCACCGCCTGGTACGGCAACTGCTCCACCCACAACCGTAACGCTCTCCAGAGGGTAGTGAGGTCTGCACAACGCATCACCGGGGGCAACCTACCTGCCCTCCAGGACACCTACAGCACCCGATGTCACAGGAAGGACAAAAAGATCATCAAGGACAACAACCACCCGAGCTACTGCCTGTTCACCTCGCTATCATCCAGAAGGCGAGGTCAGTACAGGTGCATGAAAGCGGAGACCGAGAGAGTGAAAAACAGCTTCTATCTCATGGCCATCAGACTGTTAAACAGCCATCACTAACATTGAGTGACTGCTGCCAACATACTGACTCAACTCTAGCCACTTTAATAATGGAAAAATTGATGTAATAAATGTATCACTAGCCACTTTATATAATGTTTACATACCCTACATTACTCATCTCATTTGTATATATTGTACTCTATACCATCTACTGCATCTTGCCTATGCCGTTCGGCCATCACTCATTCATGTATTTTTATGTACATATACTTATTCATTCCTTTACACTTGTGTATAAGGTAGTTCTTGTGAAATTCTTAGGTTAGATTACTTGTTAGATATTACTGCATGGTAGAAGCATTTCGCTACACTCGCATTAACATCTGCTAACCATGTGTATGTGACAAATAAAATAAAATGTGAATTGATTTGAAATGTTCCGTATTGACTGACCTTCATGTCTAAAAGTAAAGATGGACTGTCATTTGTCTTTACTTATTTGAGCTGTTCTTATTTGAGCCGGTCTTTTACCAAATAGGGCTATCTTATGTGTAGCCCCCCCCCCCTACCTTGTCACAACACAACTGATTGGCTCAAACGCATTAAGAAGGAAAGAGATTCCACAAATTAACTTTGAAGAAGGCTAACCTGTTAATGAAATTAATTCCTGGTGACTACCTCACGCAGCTGGTTGAGAGAATGCCACGAGTGTGCAAAGCTGTCATCAATGCAAAGGGTGGCTATTTGAAGAATCTCAAATATAAAATATATTTTGATTTGTTGAACATTTTTTTTTGTTACCACATGATTCTATGTGTTATTTCATAGTTTTGATGTCCTCAGTATTATTCTACAATGTAGAAAATAGTAAAAATATAGAAAAACCCATTAATGAGTAAGTATTCTAAAAATGTTGACCGATAGTGTATATATACAGTGTATTCCGAATGTATTCAGACCCCTTAGACCCCCCCCCCACCCCCACCCATCAATCTACACACAATACCCCACAATGACAAATTATCAAAATAAAAGTTTCTATAAATGTATTTATAAAAAAACGACTAAAACATCACATTTACATAAGTATTCAGACCCTTACTAGTATTGAGTTGCACCCCCCCTTTGCCCTGAGAACATCCTCAATTTATCAGGGCATGGACTCTACAAGATGTCGAAAGTGTTCCACAGGGATGCTGGCCCATGTTGACGCCAATGCTTCCCACAGTTGTGTCAAGTTGGCCGGATGTTCTTTGGGTGGTGGACCACAGGAAACTGTTGAAACTGTTGAACGTGAAAAACCCAGAAGCGTTGCAGTTCTTGACACACTCAAACCCCGTTCAAAGGCACTTAAATATTTTTTCTTATTCATTCACTCTTTGAATGGCACACATACACAATCCATGTCTCAATTGTCTCAAGGCTTAAAATTCCTTCTTTAGCCGGTCTCCTCCCCTTCATCTACACGGATTGAAGTGGATTTAACAAGTGACATCAATAAGGGATCATAGCTTTCACCTGGTCAGTCTATGTCATGGAAAGAGCAGGTGTTCTTAATGTTTTGTACACTCAGTTTATATAGTTTGTGTACTGCAGACAACACTTGGCAATGACTAAATACAAAGTCTAAATGCAACGTCTTCAACTGAGACTTTGCAGACATCACCTTTGGCCTTTGAATGTTAACCTCTTGTGAATCATTTCCTGATCTATCTGTGCTATATACTGTAGCTTTGCTTCTCATTCCTAAAGTAACCCAGTCCGACAATCTCACATATTCCCCCAGCCGCTCCCTCATCTGATATCAGACAACATTGTCCAAAACTGTTGATGTGGAACCAAAACTTCTCATTGGCATCATGAGAACGGAGGAGGGGTGGGCAGCCTGAGCCTGTTTATTCGACCCACACTGGCTGTCTGGCCCGGGCCAGACTTTTATGACTTGTCAGAGTAGTGTTATAAACACGGGGGTGCCTCTTGTCATCAAGGGCATCCGTCTGAGAAAGAGCTCGCCCGCCGCCTGCCATGAACTTCAAAGAGGTTCCAGAGGAGAGCCAGAGGAGGCCCGTGTGAGTCTGATTCATCACCACTAGCGTGCCGTGTGGGAAGAGAAGAAGAGGAAAAAACAAAAGGGACCCTGTTGACCTTTCCCTCCACCCCTGTCCCCAGTCCCCTCCACCTCCACCACTTCCACCCCTCTGTCCCCAGTCCCCTCCACCTCCACCACTTCCACCCCTCTGTCCCCAGTCCCCTCCACCTCCACCACCTCCACCCCTAGAGATTGAGAGGCCAGGCTGCAGATTCCTCCGGGCAAATAGAGAAAAAGTTCTCTCTCTCTCTCTCTCTCTCTCTCTCTCTCTCTCTCTCTCTCTCTCTCTCTCTCGTCTCAGCTGAAAGTCCATTGCTGGCATTTGTTTTCTCTTTGTAACTCCTTTGTCTGTCTGCACCAGAAATGCACCAGTTATTATCTCAAAGCAAGAGACTTAAAGCAGGAATGTCAGAGCCTCGCGGCTCGCGGTGACGGTATGCATCCTGATGTCAACATCAAATACCACCGTCGCTTCATTTCCTTCAAAAATTCATTCTTACCGCGGAACAATTCCAGACGTGTGGTCGTGCAGAGCTCCAGACAGACAGAGTAACCTTGCGGGTCTACTTTAATGCGTACTGCAGCAAAGAGCAACAGTGGCGTTGCAATATCAAAGTTGAGTGAAGGTTGGGGTGAGATGTAAATAATGTTGAAAGGGAAATGCCTTGACCTAGCGAGTCTGGGGAGAATCATGGGAAGGACAAGTACGTCTGGGGCCGCCGGCCACCTCCACACGGAAAGAGACTTATTTTCCTGTCTGTGTTGTTGCTTCTACAGACGTCCCGGTGGAGGATTAAGATGTTGGTCTGCAGTCCACCTTATTAGATGACGCTCCAGCAGTCTGGAATGCAGTACGAGGCCATCATATGAAGTTCAGCCTGTATCACACCTAATTCCACTGTCTGCGTCCAAATGAGCACGCTATTCCCGATGTAGTGCACTACATAGGTAATATGGTGCCATTTGGACCACAAACACTAAATAAGACCAACACTGGCTGGCTAGGACGGGTCAGACTCCGATTGCAACCTTTTTCTGGTACGTGCAAAAGTGAATGTCAATATCATCTTTCTCATCATCAACTGGGACATCATCACTCTCCTCATCATCATCATCATTAGTGCCATCATCATCCTCCCATGTTTTCAATCAGCGATGCCGTCTCTTTCTCCATGGTGTCAGGCTCAAACTGCAGGGCGAGAAAAGTGAGGCGTGCAAATCAGAGCCGACCAGAGGTTAGACAGAGGTGACGGAGAAGACCAGTGATTAGTGCTGCGGTTTCATCTTCCCTCTGGTCCCTCTGGTCTCTGAGGTCTCCTCTATGGTGCTGGGCCTGGTTGTGGGGGGAGGAGCCATGTTACGGGACGTCCCTCGGCTCTCACCTTTCCCTTCTCTCCCCTCCTTCTCTTCTCACGTTCCTCCTCCAGCCTGTTCACAGAGATAACAAAGAGCACCGCTGCAATTGATCTCCCAAGGCCACGAATGATGCCAAGTAAACAAAGGCTGATTGAAATATCAGCATCTGAGACGATAGCAGGCATCCATTGTCCAGTGTGTGTGTGGGAGAGAGAGAGATACAGAGAGAGAGAGAGAGAGAGAGAGAGAGAGAGAGAGAGACAGAGAGAGAGATACACAGAGAGAGATACAGAGATACAGAGAGAGAGAGAGAGATACAGAGAGAGAGAGATACACAGAGAGAGATACAGAGAGAGATACAGAGAGAGAGAGAGATACAGAGAGAGATACAGAGAGAGAGCAAGAGAGAGAGATGCATGAGAGAGAGAGAGATACACAGAGAGAGATACAGAGAGAGATACACAGAGAGAGAGAGAGAGAGAGAGAGAGAGAGAGAGAGAGAGAGAGAGAGAGAGAGAGAGAGAGAGAGAGAGAGATACAGAGAGAGATACAGAGAGAGAGCAAGAGAGAGAGATGCATGAGAGAGAGAGATGCATGAGAGAGGGAGGCAGAGTATGAGAGAGGGAGGCAGAGAGAAAAACAGGAAGGGAGAAAGAAAAGAGAGGAAGGGAGAAAGAGAGAGAACGAAGGAGAGTGTCCTGGGTGCCTCAGTGATAATAGGTTGTGACAGCCAGGCCATGCTGCCATTCCATTGTGACAGACAGAGTTGAGCAGCACAGTGGGATGGGAGTGTGTGTGTGTGTGTGTGTGTGTGTGTGTGTGTGTGTGTGTGTGTGTGTGTGTGTGTGTGTGTGTGTGTGTGTGTGTGTGTGTGTGTGTGTGTGTGTGTGTGTGTGTGTGTGTGTGTGTGTGTGTGTGTGTGTGTGTGTGTGTGTGTGTGTGTGTGTGTGTGTGTGACGGGGAGGGAGGTCAGGGCTCCGCTGGCTCTCAATCCACTGCGCTGATGATACCATAGACATGGGAGTGGGGGTACAGCGGGTGGGGCATGGGAGGAGCCCATCAACGCCCACATCCTGCCCTCAGGGCTATGCTTCCCCTCACGTACACTGAAACACAGGGGGGTTATTAGCCTGTGGGGTGGGAGTCACTCATTACCCCAACCACAGTCCACTGGTTCACACCAAGACTGATTTTGTCAAACAAAATGTAACATGAATGAACATACTTGATACTTGTTATCAAGTGGCTTTCTGTTCTTACTATCAGGTGATTATCTTGGCTGTTCCTAATATATTTCCTTATCTTCTTCAACAGGTTTTTACCAGTGATAATTAAAAACATGCTCTCTCTCTCTCTCTCCCCTCTCACTCTCTCACTCTCTCTGTCTCCCTCCTCTCTCTCTCACCCTCTCTTCCTCTGAGAAACTGTGAGATGACACAGATGGGAAACATATTTTCATTTTCAAATACTTCCTTGGTCAGTGGTGTGGTTGCTTCATGCATGTCCTCTGCTGCCAATCCCAGCCTCACTCCCTTGTATTTGGCCTGGAGTGAAGGAAAGCTGTCCTCCTCTTCTCCTCCTCTCCTTTCCTCCTCTCGCCTCTTCATCCGGCACAATGGGGGAGGTCAGGGAAGAGAGGGAGTAATTTAGTCTTAGAGTGTTGAGAAATAAATCAAGCGTCTTTAGACAAGGCAGTTTGGGGGCCCTGACCACCAAGGCCAGGGGCCAGGGGAGGGGACCCATACGAGAGTTAAAGGTCAAAGGTTAGACACTCTCATGTTGGAAAACCCTTCACAAAGAGGCCCCAGAGAGCAGGGTGTAATGAGGAGGGTGGGGAGGGAACCCGGCTGTAATTAATACACCTGTCACAAGTAAATATGGGGGCGCTGGGGTCACATAGCAATTTGTTTAGTCATAGGGGTCCTGAAAACATCACTCCAGAGGTGTACAATGATCCTATTTATGTCAGGGGGGTTCCCCTTGGTACACAGGTACCTTGGGAAACTGTTGAGACACAGGACATTGTGCATTCATGCTCATTAATAACAAGGTGAAAATGTAGGGTTTCTCAATGTAGGGTTTCTTAATAGTTACACCTGAAAATGTAAGGTTTCTCAATAGTTACACCTGTTTTGTTTTTCCTCTCTCTCACACAAATAGACACGTACACACTCGAATGCATGCACGCACGTACACACTAAAAAGATAGATCAATCAATTATGAAAATGTTGGCATGAAGTCTAAGCAACGTCCTTGCACAAGAGTACTTTAGGGGAGAATAGGGTACGTCGAAGGGTTAATTGAGCCACCCCTTGTTTCTAGGAAGCCATATACAACATCAGTAATATGACTGAATGTTTAGGATGTTGCCATCATTTCATGGAGTCTGTGAAGTTAGAAACCACATGAAAAAATGGGTAAGCTTGATAGGTACAAAAAAACGGATTTTCACAAAGTCAAATTCATTTAATGTTTCGTGATGCTTCGCACTGGGCACGCACTGGTTGAATCAACGTTGTTTCCATGTTATTTCAATGAAATTACGTTGAACCAATATAGAATAGATGCTGAATTGACGTCTGCGCCAAGGTTTTTTAAAAATCTAAACCAAAGTAGATTGTTTTGTACATCCGTTGGGGTCTCTATACACAATATGAAGTCCTAAACCCAGCACCCCCCCCCCCTTGGGGTTCTTAAGAGAGCAGCCAGGTCAGTGAGAGAAGGGAAGAAGTCCATTTGAGCAGCAGCAAGGGATGAGAAGATAAACTGAAGGACACTGAAGAGTTACATTGATAAAAAAGAAAACTAACATGTATTGGTTATGAAAGAGAGGATATTATAGAGTAGCAGAGACACACATGTTCATATCTGACGACATGGAGTCTGAGCTTGCTGAACATATCAAGAACCTCGCAGACCAATTCTATGAGCTTAGTAGCCTTCAATACGGTGAACTTGCCTACGAATTGAAACACCATCCCTGTCCCAGACAACTGGTCAAGAAATGGAAGAGTAAGTGGTATCGAACAGAGCGTTAGAAACACCTTCATAACATTGAGTTGCACCCCCCCACCCCCCCACTCTCCCTTTTGCCCACCAGAACAGCCTCGACGAGGTGTCGAAAGCGTTCCACGCGGATACTGGCCCATGTTGACTCCAGTGCTTCCCACAGTTGTGTCAAGTTGTCTGGATGTCTTTTGGATGGTGGTCCATTCTTGATACACACGGAAAACTGTTTAGCGTGAAAAACCCAGCAGCGTTGCAATTCTTGACACACTCAAACCGCTGCGCCTGGCACCTACTACCATACCCCATTCAAAGGCAATTAAGTCTTGCCCATTCACTCTCTGAGTGTGTCTCCTCGCCTTCATCTACACTGATTGAATTGGATTTAAAAAGTGACATCAATAAGGGATCATAGCTTTCATCTGTATTCACCTGGTCAGTCTGTCATGGAAAGAGCAGGATTCACCTGGTCAGTCTGTCATGGAAAGAGCAGGATTCACCTGGTCAGTCTGTCATGGAAAGAGCAGGATTCACCTGGTCAGTCTGTCATGGAAAGAGCAGGATTCACCTGGTCAGTCTATGTCATGGAAAGAGCAGGATTCACCTGGTCAGTCTGTCATGGAAAGAGCAGGATTCACCTGGTCAGTCTATGTCATGGAAAGAGCAGGATTCACCTGGTCAGTCTATGTCATGGAAAGAGCGGGATTCACCTGGTCAGTCTGTCATGGAAAGAGCAGGATTCACCTGGTCAGTCTGTCATGGAAAGAGCAGGATTCACCTGGTCAGTCTGTCATGGAAAGAGCAGGATTCACCTGGTCAGTCTATGTCATGGAAAGAGCAGGATTCACTTGGTCAGTCCGTCATGGAAAGAGTAGGGGTTCTTAATGTTTTGTACACTCAGTGTATATCTGAATGTCTGTGTCTTAAAGGCGTACGTTTAAGATATACAATATACCACCCCCCATTCCATGAATTAAACTTTGACCTACCAGCACCATCACCCACTGAAACAGGACACCATCGCCCACTTACCCCATTCCGGAGTAAGATAAACAAAGAGACCACTTGTTTTGGACAAACTATGTTTTCAAAACTGTTATGTTAATATGAATTCTGACTATATCCAGGGATACACAACATCCTGAAATATATGTAGATATCTTTGTCAGAAAGAATAATATATTTCCCTTGATGTAGTGATGCTGAATGTAAAAACATGTTTCAACACACCCCACATACGGTGCATTCGGAAAGTTTTCAAACCCCTTGACTTTTTCCACATTTTGTAACATTACAGCCTTAATCTAAAATGAATTAAACTGAGTTTTTTCACCATCAATCTGCACACAATACCCCATAATGACAAAGCAAAAAATAAACAAACCCCCCCGAAAATATCACATTTACATCAGTATTCAGACCCTTTACTCAGTACTTTGTTGAAGCACCTTTGGAAGCGATTACAGCCTCGAGTCTTCTTGGGTATGATGCTACAAACTTGGCACACCTGTATTTGGGAGTTTTTCCAATTCTTCTCGGCAGATCCTCTCAAGCTCTGTCAGGTTGGATGGGGAGTGTCGCTGCACAGCTATTTTCAGGTCTCTCCAGAGATGTTCGTCCGGGCTTTGGCTGGGCCATACAAGGACATTCAGAGATTTGTCCCGAAGCCACTCCTGTGTTGTCTTGACTGTGTTCTGTTGGAAGGTGAACCTTTGCGTCAGTCTGAGGTCCAGAGAGTTGTGGAGCAGGTTTTTATCAAGGATCTCTCCGTACTTTGCTCAGTTCATCTTTCACTTGATCCTGACTAGTCTCCCAGTCCCTGGGCGCTGAAAAACATCCACACAGCATGATGCTGCCACCACATTCTTCACCGTAGGGATGGTGCCAGGATTCCTCCAGACGTGACGCTTGGCATTAAGGCCAAAGATTTCAATCTTGGTTTCATCAGACCAGAGAGTCTTGTTTCTCATGGTCTGAGAGTCCTTTAGGCACCTTTTGGCAAACTCCAAGAGGCCTGTCAGGTGCATTTTACTGAGGAGTGGCTTTTCGTCTGGCCACTCTATCATAAAGGCCTGATTGGTGGAGTGCTGCAGAGATAGTTGTCCTTCTGGAAGGTTCTCCCATCTCCACAGAGAAACTCTGGATCTCTGACTGAATGACCATTGGGTTCCTGGTTACCTCCCTGACCACGGCCCTTCTCCACTGATTGCTCAGTTTGGCTCTAGGAAGTCTTGGTGTTTCCAAACTTCTACCATTTAAGATTGATGAAGGCCACTGTGTTCCTGGGGACCTTCAATGCTGCAGAATTCCTTTCCCCAGATCTGTGCCTCGACACAATCCTGTCTCAGAGCTCTATGGACAATTCCTTTGACCACGTGGCTTGGTTTTTGTGCTGACATGCACTGTCAACTGTGGGACCTTATATAGACAGTTGTCCAATCAATTGAATTTACCACAGGTGGACTCCAATCAAGTTGTAGAAACATCTCAAAGATTATCAATGGAAACAGGAAGCACCTGAGCTCAATTTCGAGTCTCATAGCAAAGGGTCTGAATACTTATGTAAATAAGGTATTTCAGTTTTAGTTTTTTTATACATTTGCAAAAATGTTGAAAAACCTGTTTTAACTTTGTCATTATGAGCTATTGTGTGTAGAGGATTATTATTTTTTAAGACGGCTGTAATGTAACAAAATGTGGAAAAAACCTAGAGCTCTGAATACCTTCTGAATGCGCTCTATGCACTCATTTATTCTAATTCTACTTCGATAACATTTCATAACGCTCCTGTAAATGGATTTGAAAAATGTCTCGTGAGCATGTTGATCATGTTGTGTGTCTAGAAATATCATAAATAATCCGATTCTATCACCACACAGAATAAGTCAAGTTCAATGTCTTCTGGTTGCCAGAGTCCTATGGCTCGTTACTGCTCTCTAGTGTCAATAAAGTTGGCTCCAAACAGCTTCTTCTACACAGAGTATACAAAACATTAAGAACAGATTCGATGACATACACTGACCAGGTGAATCCAAGTGAAAGCTATGATCCCTTATTGATGATGTCACTTGTTAAATCCACTTCAGTCAGTGTAGAAGGGGAGAAACAGGTTAAAGAACGATTTTTAAGCCTTGAGACAATTTATACATGGATTGTGTATGTGTGCTATTCAGAGGGTAAATAGGCAATACAAAAAAGTGCCTTTGTATGGTGTATGGTAGTAGGTGCCAGGCACTGCTGGGATATTCTTGCTCAACAGTTTCCCGTGTGTCAAGAATGGTCCACCACCCAAAGGACATCCAGCCAATTTGACACAACTGTGGGAAGCATTGGAGTCAACATGGGCCAGCATCTCTGTGTAACACTTTCGACACCTTGTAGAGTCCATGCCCCGACGAATTGAGGCTGTACAGAGGGCAGAAGGGGGCGGGTGTTCCTAATGTTTGTTATACTCAGTGTATATGCCCCGTTATAACCACATAATAACTTGATGTACAGTAAGCCTCTCTATATCTCAATCCAGTAGTCAACAAAAGGTTATCTTTGTAAGTCCTTGTAGTTAAGGTTTCAGACTTTTATATAATTTATTTTTTAAACCTTTATTTAATTAGGCAAGTCAGTTAAGAACAAATTCTTATTTTACAATGACGGCCTAACCCGTCCAAACCCTCCCCTAAGCCAGAAGACGCTGGGCCAATTGGTGGTCATGCTATGATGGCTTGCTGTTGAATGGGCTTCAGAACTCAGACCATTACCAAAGCTAAAACCAACTCAAATCTGCATAACTGCTCCTTAATAGTGTCAACAACGCATAACTATTAGACTATCCCTAAGGGTTGACAGATAGGAAGGCACTGTCTGAAAAGCTTCAATTAAATACTTTTTCAATGTATAGTTTACTGCTAGGCCTACATGATGAAACAGTGTGCTTTATATAAGCACCATTGTGATGGGCATTTTTTGTTAGTTTGATACTTTATTTTTGAATCGCTCAGTGTAAAAATACTTCTACTACACTAAACTTATTGAGTTATGTCTCCCCCTACAGCTCAAAATATGCCATAACAGTGATACCTAGTGTGAAGGGAAGGGTGCAATTTCGGGCGTTCCTGTATCTGCAGGAACCCCTCTTTATACTTCTATTGGTCCATTTTTAATCACTCTGGTACACAGGCGGGGGCACTCCAGTACAGTAGGTGGTGGTAACGCACCATAATATTGGATGGCACCTGCCGATAAACCCCACAGAAGAAGAAGAGGCACTGTCAGGCACTGTTTTCCCGCAGTTCTGTTAACGACAGCGTGGGCAGGTGTTCGGCAGGCGGAAGCAAAGCACAGTGTCCTGCCCTCCGCGTCGTTCATAGAACTGTGTTTGATAGCTACTCCGGTGGGGCGACACCGGCAGCTAGCTAGCTAGGACACGGGTAGACAGTGACAGTGTCCTTCGCCACCAAAAAACTCTGATAGTACCTTGATTTTCCTTTGTGACCCACATTTTAATTGCATCGACAATCAGGGGAAATCCAGAAAATAAAAAGCGTCACACAAGCATGATGAGGTTTGTGCTCGGAAGGGGGGGTGTTCATGCAGGAACCAATGGGATGCAGGAACGCCCCGAATTGGGGGCCGCAATCACACACTGTTGGGTGTGAAGCTAAAAAAAAACATTAAAAGTTGGAGTTTGTTGCGGTGAAACTGCCACAGTTGTTTGTGATATTACAACAAGGAAATGACTTCAAAACAACAAGCACCGTCTTACTCCCTCGGGCGGAGCGTGTTCTACTCCTCCGTTACAAAAACTACAATAACAAATGTGCATGGGGTGACCTGTGGCAACGTTTCACCTTTCACAGATCTCAGCATTAATTATGCAGTTCTACCCAAACACAACAATATTACAGTACACTCAGAGCACCACCAAGAAGTGCCCTACCCAATACCCTGAAGTAAGAAAATGAGGTAGCCTGGTGCAGTCTGCAGCCAAACTCTAAGGGCTCACAGTGGAGTCTGACTGGATTTGGGGAGACACATCCTGACAGCAGTGTGTCAGTAGAATGAAGTCACAGGGTCAGCTCTGTCGCCGAAAGGATTCCTGATGCTATAAGCCTCACAGGCCGTGCAACTCTCCTCTCAACAATGAGCAGCCGGAAGATCTCCCACTGCTGTGTGGAAGCCATACCCCTACGTCGGCGCACAATGACCAGAAACCTGTCTTTTTCTACAGGCTTTAATCCCCTTTCTCTCCCCCGGGTCGTTCCCTCGCTGTGGGCTCGCCTCGCACCATTCAGGGCCTGGCCCCTCCGCAGCCACAGCCCACGATGCAGCGAGCTTCACACAATGGCGCTAATAACGCCAGCGAATTTCCCATCCCTAAAACAAGCCTCTGTCAAATGGCCCGCGGTTCAAGTTCTGTGTCTGCCCAACAGAAGAGCTGCTTATTGATATCAAAGAGAGAGAGAGAGAGAGAGAGAGAGAGAGAGAGAGAGAGAGAGAGAGAGAGAGAGAGAGAGAGAGAGAGAGAGAGAGCGAGGGCTTTTCTGAATGAATGCAGGGGGCAATTGAATAAATGAAGACTAAATGAAACAACGAGGCGTTTATTGCTTTCCTGAATGTGACAAATATACACTTATTGAATTAGCAGCACACAGGCCTGAGCCTGGGACAGAATAGAGAGGAGGGAGTTCACTGGAAGCTCTGGGCAGGCAGGCCTTTTACTGAGTGTTTCTGGGGGCAGGACAAGGACTGGAACGTCTTAGTCCACTGAGATGTGACTGGACCAAAACAAAAGGACTCATCTGGACTTCACATTCAGCTACATGGAGATCACTTAAGTGTGACTTTCCCTTTTCCCTGGGCCCAGTGTGGTGTCGCAGACTCTCAGTTCAGGACAATAACGCTGACATGGATTGTCTGGTGGTCGCTGGTTCTCACACTGAAACACGTGTATGCAACGGGATGAGACAAGTGGTCCAGTGTGGTGTCTCAGACTCTCAGTCAGGATAACAACAGTGACATGGATTGTCTGGTGGTCGCTGGTTCTCACACTGAAACACGTGTATGCAACGGGATGAGACAAGTGGTCCAACGTGTTGCCAATGCATGTGAATGAATAAACAGCCGTCTGGAGTGTCATGGAGAAACAGACTCTCTGTAGCACTCGAAACAGACTCTTTCTGTAGTACCAGTTCCTAGTACCAGGAACTAAAGAGCACATTAGAGGGGCAGGGTCCATCAAGAGGTCGGCAACAGGTGAACTTGATGCCATCATCTATCTATGCATGGTTCCTCTCTAGGTTTCTTCCTAGGTTCCGGCCTTTCTAGGGAGTTGTTCCTAGCCACCGTGCTTCTACACCTGCATTGCTTGCTGTTTGGGGTTTTAGGCTGGGGTTTCTGTCTAGCACTTTGTGACATCTGCTGATGATAAAAGTGCTTTAGAAATGAATTTGATTTATTGAGCATTGTAAAACCACTGGCTGAGGATAACATCATGAATCATGGATACAGTATATGACAGCCACAATACTCTAACACAGTCTACACCTCAAGTTATGGTGTTCAAGTATGTTTAAAGAACTGAAATGCCACTGAAAATGCCTGTTGGTTACCAACACAGTACATACACAAGGACTTAAAACGACGTCCTACTTGGTGCTGTTCGAAGATACAGTACGAAGGACAAAGCGCCATCTCACGAGTACAACGTCATAGATTAAAACCGTTCATACAGTAGTCCCCATCTTGTCCCTGCAGACTGCAGCCTCCACCTGGTCTAGCAGGCTGAAAGAGAAGACAGAAGGAGAGGAGACAGAGTGTGTGTGTGACAGAGCCCAGGCCAGCCAGGCTGAGTCAGTCAGTCGGTGTGTCAGCACCCATTGTCTCTGGTCTCACTGGGCTGGGCCTGCCGTCCCTTGTCCTCGTCCCTCAGAGTGGCAGCTCAGCCCGTCCTGGCGTGGCGCCAGCCGACACACTCAGGGGAAAAACAGAGAGTGCTCTCTGTGATCTGTGGGAACTGTAGGGCTGGCAGGAAGCTGAATAAATGATGGCAGAGGAGGGCATACTCCTTTCACACCCCTGAGGACACCAATGCGTCATTTTGTATCTTCGTTGCTGAACGCCCTGATCCGGAGGTTTTGTAAGAATAAATCTAAGTTGAGATTTCTGTGCGTTTCGTGCGTTAGTCATCTGAGCGTAATGATCTGATACAAAATATATAATGAAAGTGTACTAATTGCATTCTACTTTACAAAAGAGGACGAAACAGAACTAAGTAAACTGGACTATGAAGGATGCATTCATTCCTTGTTTCTTTGAACCCCGTCAAAGGTACCCATTCAGCAGATTTCCCTATTCTGTATCTTGTTTTCACAGTCACGTAACGTCATCCCACCCTGGTGAAATGATACCACACAATCAAATGGTACTGTGCTGTGGGCCTGCTGCATGGTGGATCAATCTCAATCCTGTACCAGCTTTAAGGTCAACAGTGTGGCTCACTCATAACAAACATGGCTGAGTCTGGGCTCTTAATCAATTACCATGGAAAATGTACAGGTCACGTGGGGTCAAGTAAGACAGGGTGTTATTCATGCAACCTGGCCAGGCAGCATATCTGATACAAAACACACTTGGGCCACGGCGTGTGCGTGTGTGTGTGTCTTTTAGGGGCACAAAGAAACCTCTGCGGATATTAAAGGTCAGAGGTCATCTAGCATGTGTTCAGGTTCTAAGGTTACTGAAGGCTAAACTCTACCCATCCATCAGGTAAATTAGCCAAGATTCATTACAGATTTACCTCTTTGATCACAGATCCACCTTTATTTAATTTGATTGCCATTTTTCTATGTGAATTGGAACATTTAGTAAACGTGTTTAAAGGACTAAAGTTATCATCTGAATAGCCTTAGCTATCGAAGATCCACTTTGAAATGATGTCGTTCAATTTACTTTATTTATTTGTCGTTCAATTTACTTTATTTATTGCCATTAGTGTCCTTTCTCTGTGTACCGTGAGGGGTTGTCATACCGCTAGACGGAGACTTACGAAAGGATTTCAGGGACTATTCATTTCACAGATCTTATAATAGCCTGTCTGGATTTCTGCTGCATTACTAAGATAGCTCATCTAACCCTTTCACCCTCTCACCATGGCCTCCAAAAACGATCACTCTAGGCTACCATAATAGTGTTGGGGGTTACCCTGGGGGTCAGGTGTGGGGCTACACCAGTGCCATGATTATTATGTATATGTGTGATAACCTTTTGTATGCTTGCAATGCGCAATGATGGAAAAGTACTGGGTAAATGGACATGTGCTGCTTCAGTTCTCAGGCTGAGAATTGCCTGCAGCTGCTGATAAGGCACGCGGGCTCAAGGCCGAGATAGTAGAGTGAGAAACCACAGTCTAGACATGTTTTTCTCATCGTAGATACGTTGTATGTAATCCAATGCAACAACGTTAAGATATGATTGGCGGCAGGTTGCATAAAGAGTCTCCTGTTTCGCCACACAGATGTTTACGACAGACTACTGATGTGCCCTGTATGCGAATCTCCGTCTGCAATTGCATTTTATTACTAAAGAGTTTTATACCAAGGTTCCTGTGTCTGTGTCATCTATCTGGAAGACTGATTGTTAAAGGAAACTTACACCCCCCCCACCCCCAACCCCTCCCCCCTATGCAAAGGACCCCCCCAACATTTGGCGAGCTCGCCAGGAGAGAGTGACCACCGCGTCTGGATGATCTTCGTCCCACTGTGCAGCGCAGCAAATTATAAGTTAAGCAGATGCCTGTAAAACCAGAAGTCTGAAATCAGAAAAAGCACCGCGTGGTTGATGACTCGTTCCAGGACGTAAGTGGCACCTCACTCATGGGGTTGATAATTACAGGAACAGTCGAAACCTACATTTATGTACACGCCCATATAGGATGTATATGTGATAAATGACACGGAACCCCAAGGTGTAATAGTTAGAAATTCCTGGGGGTCTAATGGAACCTTGTGTGAGGAACTTGGTTGTAGATTAGGATGAACCAAGTCAGTACTGAGGTACTGGGTGACAAGTGATTGAAAGTGTCATATGCGCATGGTGTTCTTACCTGAGGGAAGACACTGGTTTTATGTATGGTGTTCTTACCTGAGTGAAGACACTGGTTTTATGTATGGTGTTCTTACCTGAGGGAAGACACTGGTTTTATGTATGGTGTTCTTACCTGAGGGAAGACACTGGTTTTATGTATGGTGTTCTTACCTGAGGGAAGACACTGGTTTTATGTATGGTGTTCTTACCTGAGTGAAGACACTGGTTTTATGTATGGTGTTCTTACCTGAGTGAAGACACTGGTTTTATGTATGGTGTTCTTACCTGAGGGAAGACACTGGTTTTATGTATGGTGTTCTTACCTGAGGGAAGACACTGGTTTTATGTATGGTGTTCTTACCTGAGGGAAGACACTGGTTTTATGTATGGTGTTCTTACCTGAGGGAAGACACTGGTTTTATGTATGGTGTTCTTACCTGAGGGAAGACACTGGTTTTATGTATGGTGTTCTTACCTGAGGAAGACACTGGTTTTATGTATGGTGTTCTTACCTGAGGGAAGACACTGGTTTTATGTATGGTGTTCTTACCTGAGGGAAGACACTGGTTTTATGTATGGTGTTCTTACCTGAGGGAAGACACTGGTTTTATGTATTGTGTTCTTACCTGAGGGAAGACACTGGTTTTATGTATGGTGTTCTTACCTGAGGGAAGACACTGGTTTTATGTATGGTGTTCTTACCTGAGGGAAGACACTGGTTTTATGTATGGTGTTCTTACCTGAGGGAAGACACTGGTTTTATGTATGGTGTTCTTACCTGAGGGAAGACACTGGTTTTATGTATGGTGTTCTTACCTGAGGGAAGACACTGGTTTTATGTATGGTGTTCTTACCTGAGGGAAGACACTGGTTTTATGTATGGTGTTCTTACCTGAGGGAAAACACTGGTTTTATGTATGGTGTTCTTACCTGAGGGAAGACACTGGTTTTATGTATGGTGTTCTTACCTGAGGGAAGACACTGGTTTTGTTTTGATATATTTATAATTGGTGGGATTATAGATTTGTTGTGGGACAATTGTTGTGTGAGTTTAGTGCATTTGATAACAGTGAATGGATATATACTTGTCAATATTAAGAATTTCTATGTACTTAAATAGATCTAGACTGGTATAGACAACAAGTCTCTAAGACTAGTACAAGAAGGGATAGATTTGTGAATTGCGTATTGGGAAAGACGTGAGTTTACTCTTCCATTACATCCACAAGAGAGGAGACAGAGAGACCCCTCGTACTGAAGTTAAAATACAATTGAAACCAATTGTGGCTATTTACCACACCACACATATGTGGAACCATTTACAGTAGCGTGGTTAGTGAATAAATTTAGTGGAACTAAAGGAGAAGAGGGGTTAGAACTGCATTGGGTATATCATCCTATGTTAGGTTCTACTACCCGTATACGGGTATAGAACTGCGTTGGGTATATCATCCTATGTTAGGTTCTACTACCCGTATACGGGTATAGAATTGCGTTGGGTATATCATCCTATGTTAGGTTCTACTACCCGTATACGGGTATAGAACTGCGTTGGGTATGTCATCCTATGTTAGGTTCTACTACCCGTATACGGGTATAGAACTGCGTTGGGTATGTCATCCTATGTTAGGTTCTACTACCCGTATACGGGTATAGAACTGCGTTGGGTATGTCATCCTATGTTAGGATCTACTACCCGTATACGGGTATAGAATTGCGTTGGGTATGTCATCCTATGTTAGGTTCTACTACCCGTATACGGGTATAGAACTGCGTTGGGTATGTCATCCTATGTTAGGTTCTACTACCCGTATACGGGTATAGAACTGCGTTGGGTATGTCATCCTATGTTAGGTTCTACTACCCGTATACGGGTATAGAACTGCGTTGGGTATGTCATCCTATGTTAGGGGTATTCTACTACCCGTTATACGGGTATAGAACTGCGTTGGGTATGTCATCCTATGTTAGGTTCTACTACCCGTTAGGTTCTACTACCCGTATACGGGTATAGAACTGCGTTGGGTATGTCATCCTATGTTAGGTTCTACTACCCGTATACGGGTATAGAACTGCGTTGGGTATGTCATCCTATGTTAGGTTCTACTACCCGTATACGGGTATAGAACTGCGTTGGGTATGTCATCCTATGTTAGGTTCTACTACCCGTATACGGGTATAGAACTGCGTTGGGTATGTCATCCTATGTTAGGTTCTACTACCCGTATACGGGTATAGAACTGCGTTGGGTATGTCATCCTATGTTAGGTTCTACTACCCGTATACGGGTATAGAACTGCGTTGGGTATGTCATCCTATGTTAGGTTCTACTACCCGTATACGGGGATAGAACTAGGTTTTTCTACATACAGATAAGTCACTCAGTCCACATTACATAGAACCTGATTAAAACAAAATCACGGGGCACCATGACAGCTTCAACCAAAGGCAGTGCAGAGACAGTGGGTCCCACAGCAATGAAGGCTGGGCCTGACCTCTCTGACACTGCCCTGACTGATGCTGACTTGGAGCTTTTCGTTGACGGTTCTGCATATATAGAACAAACTACAGGGGAGAAACATGCAGGGTTTGGTATTGTGATAATTGATAGGCCCACTCACATACAACAACCATTACCAGATACTTTCTCAGCTCAACAGGCTGATCTTTTGTCACTATCCTGTAAAACAGGAGAAGGGAAAAGGGTTACAATTTTCTCTGGTTCTGCATATGCAATAAGGGTTTGATAGGCTTTGGATGTTGGTCCTCATTTGGAATTGGCAACAGCGGGGTTGTAAACTTGACCCCGTTTCTAAGGCTTGGAGACGGACTCTGTCTGGCGGACTGTGTCTGCTTGCTTGTCTTGTCTCCTTTGTTTGCCAGGTGGCCCATGGTGTGGCCCATTTGTCAAGGGGGGATATGATGGAGGCAATTTCTTTGGATTGGTTTTGTCCAAATTTGACTCAGCATGTGAAACAGTTTCTGTTTCGATGTGCTACGTTCAATTTAACATTGCCAAAGGAGCATCTCTGAAACCAGGTCATTTCCCTACGCTAAGAGGACCATTTGTCCACCTTGCCATCGATTTTATAGATCTTACAGAAAGATAAGAAAGGAAAAGGTACTGTTTAGTCCTCACTGACAGGTTCACTAGGTGGGTGGGGGCATTTCCCGCCACACACTTTGATGCTGAGATAGTAGCAAAGCTACTAGTGATGGAGATAATACCTAGATTTGGTGTTCCTGAGGTTTTATCTGCAGACAATGGTACTCAATTCACTGGTGATGTAGTGAAGCAGGTAGCCATAATGATGGGAGTGGACCAGAAGTTTGTGTCCATCTACCACCCCCAGAGTAATGGGGTTGCGGAGAGAGCTAACCAATCCATTAAACAAGGATTAACTAAGACAAGCCACTCCACCAAGAAATCTTGGGTGGATTGTGTACCACTGGTGTTAATGAAAATGCCCAGTTGTGTTAATAAAGGCCTGGGTGTACACCACATGGAATGTTGACAGGAAGACACATGAATGTTCCCGCACACAGACCCATGACTGACAGACACATGGACCTCACTCTAACTGAAGTAGAACACTTGGAGTACATGAAAGAGCTAACCACTATTGTCAGATCTCTCCACTCTCACACTAGGAAAGCTCAGGAGGTACCAGGTGAGGACCCAGACTACCTGCCAGTGGAGGTTGGAGACTGGGTCAAAATCCGGGTCCACAAGAGAAAATGAGACCAGCCAAGATGGATGGGGCCACTCAAGGTAGCCATGGCAACACCAATGTCGGTCAGAGTTCAGGAAAGGTCCGGCTGACACCACCTGCCCCACTGCCAGAAGGTGCTCAGCCCACAGGAGATGATGGAGCCAGACACAGCCTGAAACAAGAGGCAGAAGCAGATGTGAGTCGAGACCAAAGACTTGAAAAAGATGAAGGGCAAGACCAAAGCCCTGAAGAACCGACTGTTTTACATGATCAGCAAGGTTGTGTTGTAAATAAACAAACCCTTAGGGGGTTTAAGAGAGGGAAATGACATCATGTGGTCATTGGTGGTTGACTGTGTTGGCTCTATCCACACTACTTGTTGTGTGGGTGAACGCGTGGGTAAAGTTTGTTCGAGGCTTAGGTATAAAAGTGTCCCCAAACGGGACTGCGGTGTTAAATTTGACGAATGTTCTGCTTGATATGTCTACGCTCTCTAATACTCTCAGCCCCAGTGACGATGATGTTCTGACCAGGATGGGAAAATGGTTCACTGGGAAATTTGGAAATGTTATGGGGACAGATTTTAATGGGTATCTAATCATTTAATCATCAGTAGTTCCTGTGTTGATAGACTTTTGCTGTGTTTTGATTTTTGTTGTCTTGGTAAACGGGCTGTAAAGAAGACCATTCCAGGTTTAATGGTATTGGCTTTACCTGCCTCCTATGATGAATACTACGATGCCACTGGTGTTGACCCCAACTACGGCCCTCTTGCTTGCCCAACTGACCCAGAGGATGATTTCTATACTACCTATATGTGAATGGTTAAAAGTTCCAGATGTTTAACGTCAATTTCTGTACTAGGTTATAAAAGTCTAGGTAGCCTCAAAGGGGGTAATGTTGGGGGTTACCCTGGGGGTCGGGTGTGGGGCTATACCAGTGCCATGGTTACTGTATACAGTTGTGGTCGGAAGTTTACATACACTTAGTTGGAGTCATTAAAACTCCTTTTTCAACCACTCCACAAATGTCTTGTTAACAAACTATAGTTTTGGCAAGTCGGTTAGGACATCTACTTTGTTTCCAACAATTGTTTACAGACAGATTATTTCACTTATAACTGTATCACAATTCCAGTGGGTCAGAAGAAAATTCCAGAAAATTATGTCATGGCTGTAGAAGCTTCTGATAGGCTAATTGACATAATTTGAGTCAATTGGAGGTGTACCTGTGGATGTATTTCAAGGCCTACCTTCAAACTCAGTGTCTCTTTGCTTGACATCATGGGGAAAACAAAAGAAAACAGCCAAGACTTCAGAAAATACATTGTAGATTTCCACAAGTCTGGTTCATCCTTGGGAGCAATTTCAAATGCCTGAAGGTACCACGTTCATCTGTACGAACAATAGTACGCAAATATAAACACCATGGGACCACGCGGCCGTCATACCGCTCAGGAAGGAGACGCGTTCTGTCTCCTAGAGATGAACGTACTTTGGTGCGTAAAGTGCAAATCAATCCCAGAACAACAGCAAGGGACCTTGTGAAGATGCTGGAGAAAACGGGAACAAAAGTATCTATATCCACAGTAAAACGAGTCCTATATCAACATGGTGTTTTTTTGTAATGATTTAAGTCACCATTGTGCTGTTGTTGCTGTTAGAAATACTAAGGTTCCAAAGACAATCCCACGTTTTATTCGTAAGAGAAATTTGAAGTGTTTTAATGAGCAGGCTTTCTTTCATGAATTGTTTTATTTGGACTGGAGTTAGATTGAGTTTATCCCTGATGTGGAAACTGCCTGGAAATTCTTTCATTATGTTTTTTTTCCAAATAGTAAACAAACATGCCCCATTCCGCAGGTTCAGAGTTAAAGGGCGGGATAATCCATGGTTTTCTTCTGAGCTGTCTTGTATTATTCACGACCGTAATCTAGCCTGGGCTAAAGCAAGGAAATCACGTTCTGATGCTGATTGGCTTATTTTAGGCAGTTACCAAACAAGTGTTCTTTTCTTCTCAGGAAGGCCAAGTATGAATATTTTATGTCTGTTACCACTGAATGACCCTAGTAAGTTTTGGAAGGCTATGAAGTCTATGTCTGGTAAAAGTAATGTGTTTTGAAGGACTCTGTTGCTATATATGACAAAACTGAAATGCTGAATTGTTTCAATGAGCACTTTGTGTAATATAATAATAATAATAATATATGCCATTTAGCAGACGCTTTTATCCAAAGCGACTTACAGTCATGTGTGCATACATTCTACGTATGGGTGGTCCCGGGGATCGAACCCACTACCATTCTACGTATGGGAATCTTCAACTGACATTTCAAAGTCAAAAACCAGGAGCGCTTAAAAAACAAAGGTTTTACGGAACAAAACTATTTTATAGTATCGCACAGACTTGTCAAACCCATTTTTCCCGCGAAGAAATGAGATGCATTTATAATACATACTGTATGTGTTTATAAGCCTCTGCATATTTAATTATTCACACTGTTTAGTGCCAATGTCCCAATAAACTTTGTTTTGGTGAGTTCTCCTCGGGCTTAAATCCACACTAACAATGTGACATAAAACCTCATAAATAGATGTTATTCTACCCCCTGACAGTAGTTATATAGGAGGGTGTGTATAGACAGTAGTTATATAGGATGGTGTGTATAGATAGTATAGACAGTAGTTATATAGGATGGTGTATATAGACAGTAGTTATATAGGAGGGTGTGTATAGACAGTAGTTATATAGGATGGTGTATATAGACAGTAGTTATATAGGATGGTGTATATAGACAGTAGTTATATAGGATGGTATGTATAGACAGTAGTTATATAGGATGGTGTGTATAGATAGTATAGACAGTAGTTATATAGGATGGTGTATATAGACAGTAGTTATATAGGATGGTGTGTATAGATAGTATAGACAGTAGTTATATAGGATGGTGTATATAGACAGTAGTTATATAGGAGGGTGTGTATAGACAGTAGTTATATAGGAGGGTGTGTATAGACAGTAGTTATATAGGATGGTGTGTATAGACAGTATAGACAGTAGTTATATAGGATGGTGTGTATAGACAGTAGTTATATAGGATGTGTCATCTGGTAGGCTGTTTGATTCAGTGTCCTCTGTCTCTGTACAACCCTGTGTGGATGAACCAGTGAGAGCTGGTCAAACCTTTAGCTTTTTGCCATTCTCAGTGCAGGTGGTACATAAAGCCCTGAAATCCTTAGATCAGCGGAAGCCTGCAGGTCCTGATCTTTTGGATCCCTGCTTTTGAAATCTAGCAGCTGATTTCATAGCTGAACCACTGAAATTCCAAAGATCTGGAAATCAGCATTTGTCCTACCTATTTTAGCAGGGGGAGATCCAACTCTTTTAAATAATTATAGGCCAATCTCAAAGCTGTCACCCCTGGTGAAAATACTTGAAAGTGAACAGCTAAAATAGTAAATAAAAACGAACTCTATTTTATCAATGTACCAATCAGGCTTTCAGGAAGAAGCATAGCACAATTACAGCAGCCATGAAGGTTTTAAATGATATCACTGAAGCCCTTGACAAAAAACAGCACTGTGTCTCACTTTTTATTGATCTCTCTAAGGTTGTCGAGTGTAGGTCTTTCGGAGCATGGAGTTGCATGGTTTGCTAAGTATCTGTCTGATAGAACTCAGTGCACTCAATTTGATGGGCTTATATGTCTGTTAAATTGTCTGTCTTTAATGGTGTGCCCCAGGGCTCTGTACTTAGTCCTCTCATATGCACTATTTATATGAATGATTTAGACAAAAATGTCCAAAATGCACAACTTTTATGCTGATGATACTGTTATTTACTGTTGTGCCTCGTCTCTTACAAAAGCTTTACAGAACTTGCTAACTGCTTTTTATACTGTTCAACATACCTTGTGTCAATTGAAGCTTATCCTCAATACTGACAAAACTAAACTAATGGTGTTTTTTAATGCAAGAAATAGACCTCTGAACCTTTCACCTATTACTACCTGTCAGGGAAAGGACATTGAGGTTGTAACCTCATGTAAATATCTTAGAATTTTAATTGATGACGGCCTCTCTTTTAAATTGAATATTCAACAACTTACAAAAATATTGAAGCTGAAATTGGGATTTTATTTTAGGAATAAGGCCTGTTATTCTTTTGAAGCCAGAACGAGGCTAGTATCAGCTACATTTACGCCTTTACTAGACTATGGGGATATTTTATATATGAATGCATCCGCTCAGTGTTTGAGATCAATTGACATTCTTTACCATGGCACTTTGAGATTTATTTTAAACTGCAAAACCCTTAAGCACCACTGCACTTTGTATACCAGGGTTGGCTGGCCTCTAGTCACTCGTAGGCTCAGTCACTGTTATACTTTTATTTACAAAGCCATTTTGGGTTTACTACCTTTTTATTTGGGCATTTTTATTGTTCAGAAATGTGGTGGGTACTCTCTTCGTTCGCTGGACTTTATCCTGCTAACTGTTCCAAATGTCCGAACTGAATTAGGTAAAAGGGCTTTTATGTACTCTGTGCCATCGTCTTGGAACGCCTTACAAAATTTAAACTGGAAGAACTTGTCCCGATTGGTGTTTTTAAATCACTGATGAAGGATTTTGAGGCTGATTCCCTGACCTGTTAATGTTTTTAATATGCAGTTTTTGATTTTGTTAATACTCTTGTGAATTCAATGGTTTTCACTAGAAAACTTGTAGTTTTTCATGTTGTCTGTCTGTAATTTTTGTAACGATTTGGTGCTGCCTATCTTGGCCAGGACGCTCTTGAAAAAGACATTTTAAATCTCAATGGGCCCTTCCTGGTTAAATAAATGCCATAATGACCATCGTTATGTTTGGAGGAAAAAGTGGGAGACTTGCAATCTGAAGAACCCCATCCCAATCGCGAAGCACGGGGGTGGCAGCATCATGTTGTGGGGGTGCTTTGCTGCAGGAGGGACTGGTGCATATCACAAAATAGATAGCATCATGAGAAAATGATGTGGATATATTTTAGCAACATCTCAAGACATCAGTCAGGAAGTTAAAGCTTGGTCGCAAATGGGTCTTCCAAACGGACAAACGGACCCCAAGCATACTTCCAAAGTTGTGGCAAAATGGCTTAAGGACAACAAAGTCAAGGGATTGGAGTGGTCAACACAAAGCCCTGACCTCAATACCATAGAAAATGTGTGGGCAGAACAGAAAAAGTGTGTGCGAGCAAGGAGGCCTTACAAACCTGACTCAGTTACACCAGCTCTGTCAGGTGGAATGGGACAAAATTCTCCCAACTTATTGTGGGAAGCATGTGGAAGGCTACATGAAACGTTTGACCCAAGTTAAACTATTTAAAGGCAATGCTACCAAATACTAATTGAGTGTATGTAAACTTCTGACCCACTGGGAATGTGATGAAAGAAATAAAAGCTGAAATAAATAATTCTCTCTACTATTATTCTGACATTTCACATTCTTAAAATAAAGTGGTGATCCTAACTGACCTAAGACAGGGAGTTTTTAGAGGATTAAATGTCAGGAATTGTGGAAAACTGAGTGTAAACGTATTTGGCGTATGTAAACTTCCGACTTCAACTGTATATGTGATAACCTCTGTATGCTAGCAACAATGTAACGACGTTCGTCTGTTGTAAGAAGAGAGTCAGACCGAAATGCAGCGTGTAGGTTACTCATGACTTTAATGAATGAAAACGGTACATGAAATAACTGAAATACGAAAACAACAAACGAAACGTGAAACTAATTACAGCCTATCTGGTGACTACTACACAGAGACAGGTACAAACACCCACAAAATACAACGCGAACTCAAGCTACCTAAATACGGTTCCCAATCAGAGACAACGACAAGCACCTGACTCTGATGGATTATCGCCTCAGGCAGCCAAGCCTAACTAGACACACCCCTAATCAGCCGTGATCCCAAATATTACAAACCCCAATGCGAAACACAACATATAAACCCATGTCACACCCTGACCTACCCAAACATATAACAAAAACACAAAATACAATGACCAAGGCGTGACAGAACCCCCCCCCCCCGTAATGGTGGGCGTCTGTCCATGGTGGCGGTTCTGGCTCGGGACGTGGACCCCACTCCATTAATGTCCTATTTCCTCCCCTTCGCGTCCTGGGATAATCCACCTTCTCCGCCGACCATGGCCTAATAGTCCTCACCCAGATCCCCACATAACTGAGGAGCAGCTCGGGACAGAGGGGCATCTCAGGACAGAGGGGCATCTCAGGACAAAGGGGCATCTCAGGACAGAGGGGCATCTCAGGACAGAACGGCATCTCAGGGACAGAGGGGCAGCTCGGGACAGAGGGGCAGCTCGGGACAGAGGGGCATCTCAGGACAGAGGGGCATCTCAGGACAGAGGGTCATCTCAGGACAGAGGGGCATCTCAGGACAGAGGGGCAGCTCGGGACCGAAGCAGCCCGGGACTGAGGGGAAGCCCGGTACTGAGGGGAAGCCCGGTACTGAGGGGAAGCCCAGCACTGAGGGGAAGCCCAGCACTGAGAGGAACAGGGCTCCGGGCAGCCGAGCGGAAATGGAGGAAAACTCGCCTCCCTGCGGACCTGGCATCCTTTCACTCCCTCCTCTCTACATTTTCCTCCTCTGTCTCTGCTGCTAAAGCCACTTTCTACCACTCTAAATTCCAAGCATCCGCCTCTAACCCTAGGAAGCTCTTTGCCACCTTCTCCTCCCTCCTGAATCCTCCTCCTCCTCCCCCCCTCCTCCCTCTCTGCAGATGACTTCGTCAACCATTTTGAAAAGAAGGTCGACGACATCCGATCCTCGTTTGCTAAGTCAAACGACACCGCTGGTTCTGCTCACACTGCCCTACCCTGTGCTCTGACCTCTTTCTCCCCTCTCTCTCCAGATTAAATCTCGCGTCTTGTGACGGCCGGCCGCCCAACAACCTGCCCGCTTGACCCTATCCCCTCCTCTCTTCTCCAGACCATTTCCGGAGACCTTCTCCCTTACCTCACCTCGCTCATCAACTCATCCCTGACCGCTGGCTACGTCCCTTCCGTCTTCAAGAGAGCGAGAGTTGCACCCCTTCTGAAAAAACCTACACTCGATCCCTCCGATGTCAACAACTACAGACCAGTATCCCTTCTTTCTTTTCTCTCCAAAACTCTTGAACGTGCCGTCCTTGGCCAGCTCTCCCGCTATCTCTCTCTGAATGACCTTCTTGATCCAAATCAGTCAGGTTTCAAGACTAGTCATTCAACTGAGACTGCTCTTCTCTGTATCACGGAGGCGCTCCGCACTGCTAAAGCTAACTCTCTCTCCTCTGCTCTCATCCTTCTAGACCTATCGGCTGCCTTCGATACTGTGAACCATCAGATCCTCCTCTCCACCCTCTCCGAGTTGGGCATCTCCGGCGCGGCCCACGCTTGGATTGCGTCCTACCTGACAGGTCGCTCCTACCAGGTGGCGTGGCGAGAATCTGTCTCCTCACCACGCGCTCTCACCACTGGTGTCCCCCAGGGCTCTGTTCTAGGCCCTCTCCTATTCTCTCTATACACCAAGTCACTTGGCTCTGTCATAACCTCACATGGTCTCTCCTATCATTGCTATGCAGACGCCACACAATTAATCTTCTCCTTTCCCCCTTCTGATGACCAGGTGGCGAATCGCATCTCTGCATGTCTGGCAGACATATCAGTGTGGATGACGGATCACCACCTCAAGCTGAACCTCGGCAAGACGGAGCTGCTCTTCCTCCCGGGGAAGGACTGCCCGTTCCATGAACTCGCCATCACGGTTGACAACTCCATTGTGTCCTCCTCCCAGAGCGCTAAGAACCTTGGCGTGATCCTGGACAACACCCTGTCGTTCTCAACTAACATCAAGGCGGTGGCCCGTTCCTGTAGGTTCATGCTCTACAACATCCGCAGAGTACGACCCTGTCTCACACAGGAAGCGGCGCAGGTCCTAATCCAGGCACTTGTCATCTCCCGTCTGGATTACTGCAACTCGCTGTTGGCTGGGCTCCCTGCCTGTGCCATTAACCCCCTACAACTCATCCAGAACGCCGTAGCCCGTCTGGTGTTCAACCTTCCCAAGTTCTCTCACGTCACCCCGCTCCTCCGCTCTCTCCACTGGCTTCCAGTTGAAGCTCGCATCCGCTACAAGACCATGGTGCTTGCCTACGGAGCTGTGAGGGGAACGGCACCTCAGTACCTCCAGGCTCTGATCAGGCCCTACACCCAAACAAGGGCACTGCGTTCATCCACCTCTGGCCTGCTCGCCTCCCTACCACTGAGGAAGTACAGTTCCCGCTCAGCCCAGTCAAAACTGTTCGCTGCTCTGGCCCCCCAATGGTGGAACAAACTCCCTCACGACGCCAGGACAGCGGAGTCAATCACCACCTTCCGGAGACACCTGAAACCCCACCTCTTTAAGGAATACCTAGGATAGGATATGTAATCCTTCTCACCCCCCCCTTTAAGATTTAGATGCACTATTGTAAAGTGACTGTTCCACTGGATGTCATAAGGTGAATGCACCAATTTGTAAGTCGCTCTGGATAAGAGCGTCTGCTAAATGACTTAAATGTTAAATGTTAAATGTTAAGCCCAGTACTGAGAGGAAGCCCAGTACTGAGAGGAAGCTCAGGCAGGTAGTAGGCTCCGGTAAATCCTGGCTGGCTGGTGGAACTGGATGATTCAGGTTGTCTGGCCGATCTAGAAGATCTTGGCAGACTGGCACTTCTGGCGGATCCAGGCAGACTGGTGACGCTGGACCGACTGGCGGCGCTGGGCAGACTGGCGGCGATGGGCAGACTGGTGGCACTGGGAAGACTGGCGGCGCTGGCGGCGCTGGGCAGACTGGCGGCGTTGGGCAGACTGGGAGCACTGGGCAGACTGGGAGCACTGGCGGCGCTGGGCAGACTGGGAGCACTGGGCAGACTGGGAGCACTGGCTGCGCTGGGCAGACTGGGAGCACTGGCCGCGCTGGGCAGACTGGGAGCACTGGCCGCGCTAGGCAGACTGGCGGCGCTGGGCAGACTGGGAGCACTGGCCACGCTGGGCAGACTGGGAGCACTGGCCGCGCTGGGCAGACTGGGAGCATTGGCGGTGCTGGGCAGACTGGGAGCACTGGGCAGACTGGGAGCACTGGTAGCGCTGGACAGACAGGAGACTCCGGCAGTGCAGGAGAGGAGAAAAGCTCTGGCTGCGCTAAACAGGCGGGAGACTCCAACAGCGCAGGAGAGGAGAAAAGCGCTGGCTGCGCTGAACAGGCGAGGCGCACTGGAGGCCTGGTGCGTGGTGCTGGAACTGGTGGTACTGGCTCGAGGACACGCACAGGAAGCCTGGTGCGGGGAGCTGCTACCGGAGGACTGGTGTGTAGAGGTGGCTCTGGATAGACCGGACCGTGCAGGCGCACTGGAGCTCTTGAGCACCGAGCCTGCCCAAGCTTACCTGGCTCGATGCCCACTCTAGCCCGGCCAATAGGAAGGGCTGGTATGTGCCGCACCTGGCTCTGCACCCGCACTGGAAACACCGTGCGCTCCATAGCATAACACGGTGCCTGCCCGGTCTCTCTAGCCCAACGGTGAGCACAGGGAATATGCGCAGGTCTCCTACCTGGCATAACTATTCTCCCTTCTAGACCCCCCCCCAAAAAAAATTTTGGGGCTGCTTTTCCGGCTTCCAACCGCGTCGCCGTGCTGCCTCCTCATACCTGCGCCTCTCTGCTTTATATGCGTCTATTTCATCCTTGGGACGGCGATATTCTCCCGGCTGCGCCCAGGGTCCTTTTCCGTCTAATTCCTCCTCCCATGTCCAAATCTCCAAGTGGTGCAGCCTCTCCCACTGCAACTGCTCTTCACGATTAACAGGGAGAGTAAGCTCAGGTCTGACTCCTGACTCAGGCACTCTCTCTCTGCGCTCTCCCCCGTTACTTTCGGTTTTCGCTCTGCGTCGCCGTGTTTTCCTTTTTGACTCCATTAGCCTGTAGCCCTCTTCGCACTGCTGAAGCGAATCCCGGGCGGGCTCCTGCACTCGCTCTGGGTCGGCCGCCCACCTGTCGGCCTTTTTTTCTTCCCACGACGTATACTCCATGCTTCTGCTGTCCATAACGTCCTCCTTTAGCTCCTGCCAGTTCACACGCTGCTCGGTCTGTGAGTGGGGATGGGTGTTTCTGTAAAGACGTTCGTCTGTTGTAAGAAGAGAGTCAGACCGAAATGCAGCGTGTAGGTTACTCATGACTTTAATGAATGAAAACGGTACATGAAATAACTGAAATACGAAAACAACAAACGAAACATGAAACTAATTACAGCCTATCTGGTGACTACTACACAGAGACAGGTACAAACACCCACAAAATACAACGCGAACTCAAGCTACCTAAATACGGTTCCCAATCAGAGACAACGACAAGCACCTGACTCTGATTGAGAATCGCCTCAGGCAGCCAAGCCTAACTAGACACACCCCTAATCAGCCGCGATCCCAAATATTACAAACCCCAATGCGAAACACAACATATAAACCCATGTCACACCCTGGCCTACCCAAACATATAACAAAAACACTAAATACAATGACCAAGGCGTGACAAACAAGCAATAATGGAAAAGTACTGGGTAAATGGACATGTACTGCTTTAGTTCTCAGGCTGAGAATTTCCTGCAGCTGCTGATAAGTCACGCGGAATCAAGGCCAAGATAGTTGAGTGAAAAACCACAGTCTAGACATGTTCTTCTCATCTTAGATACTTTGCATGTAATCCAATGCAACAACGTTAAGATATGATTGACGGTAGGTTGTATAAAGAGTGTTGTCTCCTGTTTCGCCACACAGATGTTTACTATCGACTACTGAGGTACTCTGTATGTGAATCTCTGTTTGCGATTGCATTTTATTACTAAAGAGTTTCATACCAAGGTTCCTGTGTTTGTGTCATCCATCTGGAAGACTGACTGTTAAAGGAAACTTACCCCCCCCCCCATGCAAAGGACCACCAAACACTAGACAGTGCATTCGGAAGGTATTCAGACCCCTTTTGACTTGTTCCATATTTTGTTACGTTACAGCCTTATTCTATAATGGATTCAATTGTTTTTTCTCCTCATCCATCTACATACAATTACCCATAATGACAAAGCAAAAACAGGTTTTTAGAGATTTTTGCTAATTTGTTGAAAACAAAAAACAGATATCACATTTACATAAGTATACAGACCCTTTACTCAGTACTTTATTGAAGCACATTTGACAGTGATTACAGCCTCGAGTCTTCTTGGGTATGACACTACAAGCTTGGCACACCTGTATTTGGGGAGTTTCTCCCATTCTTCTCTGCAGATCCTCTCAAGCTCTGTCAGGATGGATCGGGAGCGTTGCTGCACAGCTATTTTCACGTCCCTCCAGAGATGTTCGATCGGGTTCGAATCCGGGCTCTGGCTGGACCACTCAAGGACATTCAGAGACTTGTTCCCCGAAACCCCTCCTGCATTGTCTTGGCTGTGTGCTTAGGGTCATTGTCCTGTTGGAAGGTGTACCTTCGCCCCAGTCTGTATCCCAGTCCCTGCCACTGGAAAACACCCCCACAGCATGATACTACCACCACCATGCTTCACCGTAGGGATTATGCCAGGTTACCTCCAGACGTGACACTTGGCATTCAGGCCAAAGTGTTGAATCTTGGTTTCAACAGACCAGAGAATCTTGTTTCTTATGGTCTGAGAGTCCTGTAGGTGCCTTTTGGCAAACTCCAAGCGGGCTGTCATGTGCTTTTTATTGAGGAGTGGCTTCTGTCTGGCCAGTCTACCATAAAGGACTGATTGGTGGTGTGCTGCAGATATGGTTGTTCTTCTGGAAGGTTCTTCCACAGAGGAACTCTAGAGCTCTGTCAGAGTGACCATCGGGTTCTTGGTCCCCTTGGTCACCTCCCGATTGCTCAGTTTGGCCGGACGGCCAGCTCTAGGAAGAGTCTTGGTGGTTCCAAACTTCTTCCATTGAAGAATGATGGAGGCCAATATGTTCTTGGGTGTCCTTCAATGCTGCAGAAATGTTTCAGTACCCTTCCCCAGATGTCTGCCTCGACACAATCCTGTCTTGGAGTTCTTCAACCTCATGGCTTTGTTTTTGCTCTGACATGTACTGTCGACATCCACTGTCAACTGTGGGACATGTGTGTGCCTTTCCAAATCATGTCCAATCAATTGAAATGACCACAGGTGGACTCCAATCAAGTTGTAAAAACATCTCAAAGATGATCAATGGAAACCAATATCGAGTCTCATAGCAAAGGGTCTGAATATTTATATAAATAAGGTATTTATGTATTTTTTATACATATATGCATTTGTAAACATGTCTTAAAACTTGTTTTCACTTTGTCATTATGGGGTATTGTGTATAGATTGCTGAGGATTTTTTTTATTTAATCAATTTAAAAAATAAGGCTGTAACATAACAAAATGCGGAAAAAGTCATCAGGTTGGAATACTTTATGAAGGCACTGTATAATAATATATTCCATTTGGCTGGATGCTTTTATCCGAAGCGACTAACAGTAACAGGTGCATACATTTGAATAGCACCCACTTCTGGCATTGCAAGAGCCATGCTCTTCCAACTGAGCTACAGAGGAGCAGATACTGAAGCAGTTGTGACGGACTCAAACATGGAAATATGGTCACGAATATCTCAACAGGAGACTTACTGCCACGATGTGGTGTAATATGGAATAGCATGGTGGACGGCAGGAAATTAGAACGAAAACGGAACATTTTCCGAAAAAAAGACTGATTTCATCATGTTTCATTCACAAGAAAAAATTATGTATTTATTTATTATGCAGTGCTAGAAGGAAACCCTTTTGCTCACCATCCTCATTTTCAAATTGTTTTCTAATACACGCTAAAACACACAAAACAACGGACTTTGAAAACCCACAGCTGCACGCAACAATGGCTTCATTGGCTCTGTCGGTATACAGCAGGCGGTGGTGCTGATTTAGGACTGTGTGAGATCATATGAAAAAATCTCACAAGTATGATCTCACACAATAACTTCACTGTGCAACCACCAACCACAACCAAACTCTGACACCTCTTTGACTCTTCCTCCCAAGGCCTCTATCCCTCCTCTCTCTTGTTTTATTTTCTTCTGATGACAGGATGCTAAGATACTCATTAAAATTCCTGCCTTTACGATCTTCTGGCACGAGAACAAGGCGAATGTCACTTGGCACTTGTGAACAAACCTTTAAAAACAGGCATGTTTTTTGTTTGCTATGGCCTCCATGAGTCCTAAAATTTGCCATGTGCGTTGTAGAATGCACCGATCTCTACCATGATGGATGGGGTTACTTAGAATAAATTGTATTTGATTTCAAATGTTCTGCACTGTAAACCTGGAAGCTACGGGGGCCTTGTTGATAGCTCTCTAAATGTCTTTGTCCTTGCAAGTTATCCATTGCTCCACTAGATGTCGTTATTTTATATGAAATGACCATATTCAGCCTTGCTACTGGACTATTGGTTAAATACAACACAGTTATGTTCTATTGGTGTCTCACCACATACATTATTAATATATGAACATATTTTTAACGACTGAGTTATGAAGTAACAGACCGTAGGCCTACCTATATGCTTGTATTGAAACACTAACTGAATTTTAAACCGGAACTAGTCTGAATGGTTAGAAAGGAAAAGGGCCCGTGCTGTGCTGTCTGCAACAATCACGGCAATTACTGGAAGAGGACCTTTCAAAATGTGTCAATCACCACCAGGCCTGTACACAACAAATACAGTTCTGGCATGTAAATACAACGTTTCAATGGTCTAAGAAGCAATGGACATCATCCATTTTTTGTTGTTGTTAGATTCAATTCTAGAAATGAAATAAACCTATATTCTACAAATGTCCAAAATCATTAGTTCGATTGATTAATAACCGCGCAACGAAAAAAATCATCCAAACACAGGTGCTCTAGAGATTTGGGCTAGACAACATGCCGTGGATTGATATGATTGTCCAAATGAATACATTATTAATAAATTAGAGTAAGACTAAATACCTATAGCATACATTAGGGTAATTACCTTGTTATGGCAGATTTGGTTTCTTGGCTCCAATACACCAAATAGGCATTAATGATCATATTTGTTATAGTTTATGTAATTCATTTAATAAATCGTTAAATTGGGCTACACACGTTTCAGTGTCTGCACTTCAAGGTAATAAGAAGGGCTGGAATTCGGGTGGCAAGGACGTTGGTTGTTTATTATTGAGGATGAATAAATTGCATACATTTCAGCTCACAGAATGACTCCAGTTTATTCATTTATCTAAATGTAATGTTATTATTATGCAATTATTTCTTAATGTTAAGGCCTATCTACACATACCATATCCTACACGTACAAACTAGTCTAATATGTTTTAAATAAAACATCATAATTAAAACATGTATATTTCAATTGGCTGAGACAGTAACATCGTATAGGGAGCTTGGATACAGGTCAATCACCTAATATTAAACAATGGTGAAACGTTTACACAACTTTTCCCTAAACCTTGAGCCTTAGTTGGTTTGGCTAGACCGGCCCATCTGGTACAGCAAATGGAAACACTCACCAGAGAGCTAGAGCAGTACGAGAAGAGAGAGAGGAGTGAGAGAATGAGGGGGACCAGATTGAAAACATATCAGCCTGGCGTCTCAAAAGCACATTTCTGACGAAGAACGAACCACCCTCAAACCTTTCAGACCTCTTTAGGCTACAAAGTTCGATATCCTGCAATGTCTTGTTAGTAAGGGAGGATCGATTTCAAGAACTTGTTTCGTTATTCTCGGTGATGGATTGGATAAAAGTTGAGACGGCGCACATAAACTCTACGGTGAACTTTATGAGAAGTTGAGAAGAGGAATGTAGTTAGTCTTGATCGTGTTTAGGCTACTAGAATATACTTTATGGATTTCATCCTTGCATTGGAAGGAGTTTGTTACTTCTTGCTTTTTGACGGAGAAAGTTAGACCTAGCGGTAATCTTCGATAGCGTTGCTGAAACTTGTACAGAACTAGTGGACAAACAGAACGGAGGGAGGCGCACCGGGTCAGACTCGGACCATACCGACCACAGGCATCACCACTGAGGTAGGTGGACTGGACATGCATGTGATGATGAACTCTGGAAATCATCGTTCTTATTCATTATTAGAACATTATTCTTATTATGAATAGGCTAGTAAATCATTTTAGTGCACATCTGAAATTGTTACTTTGAATTGCCTAAAATAGTATTTAAACGTAACCTTTTAAAATAGCGGGGTTTTTTTATATTTAAAATATTGATTTTTTTTACTTTAAAAAATGTATTATATACCCATTGATTCTTGAAGAATATAACTTATAAATGCCTTATGAGTTTAGTTCAACTGTCGTACCCCATCATAACCCCAAATATAAGCTTGTTTTAGTCCAATATTTGTAAATGTAACAAACGCTGTAAAACCTCAAAACATGGTTAAAACTATCATTTCGATACCATGGAGGGCCAGTCCTTGCATCCATAGCTATGCATGAGTTTGAGAGTGGTTACATTTCTCCAGGCGCATCCCTCAGCTTTGTACCAAAACAGAGGCTGGATGTTCGCTTTGTTATTGTTTCAATTAAGGAGTCTAGGTTTAACTTGAGCTTTCGTGAGTTTAGGCTGCTTGAATGAAAGAGACCCTTCCTAAATCCCCTCAATCTGAAAGGTACCCAACTCGCAAAAAGTTACTGTGTTTGCTACTGAGAGTCATTAGCAGTCACACCCAATGCAGGAAAATGTACATTGCTGTGCATTTCAATGGCTGCAATTAATATGCATTGTTAATGTTTCCCTGGTCTGTTATCAATGTGTGAATAAATTACAATCAAAACATGAAAAAACATTTGAGTATGCATTTAATAGTCATCTTTATTTGAGAGAAAATAAGCTGGGTTCGTTGTTAGTAGAGATAAGCATTATAATCAAAATGTACGAAGATGAGTAATATCAAAAACATATTCTAAATAAATCAATACCTTCCTCTACTATGTTACCACTGTCTGTTTCCAAACAGAGTTGGTTCTGGCCTGGGACGTCTGTGTATTTTTATGTGAATGGCCCGTTGGTTGGTTTAGTTCATTTGCATTAGAAAAAAGTTTTAGTGCATTTTCTATTGTGCAGGATGAAGAGTTCCAGCAGTCAGGCTGCGAAGAGTTGAAAAGATTTAAAGAAATGATGGGCCTTTCACATTATTCAAAGGGGACTGAGGCTTGGGGCTGCGGTCATCAGCCTACCCCCACTTTCATCTCAGCCTCTCAAATGGCATCCTATCCAGCCCTGGTCAAAAGCAGTGCACTATATAGGGCAGTGCACTATATAGGGAATATGGTGTCATTTGGGACGTGGACACTCACCAAGCAGAGCCATTCTGCAGCCGTTTTCACACCGCTGGCCCACTCCACGAATGCCTTTATTGATTCTGCTAGCTTTTCTCTTCTCCAGAGAACACAGACAAAAAGAGAGGGACTTCCTGGTTTCTTAAGTGTTTGAAAAAGTGGAATAAAAGTTGAGTCTGGTATTCAGGAGAGAGAGAGAGGAGCAGGGGAGATGTCTGAATGAAAAGTGAGTCAAACTCCCCACTGAGAGGATTGAAAAGTATCTTATCCCCCATAAACAAGAACACAGCACCAATTAAGCTATCTGGCCTGGTCATTCAGGCAGGGGAAAGGAAATGCCACTGGCTGAACACTAGAAATAACAGGTTGGTTAAGGCTTAAACCATTGGCATTACCATGTAGCGAAATAAACTTTCCATTGGATGCTACCTTATTCTTATTTCTGCCTGTTTGAAAATATGAGACATTAGTATGAGATACCTACAGTATACACAGTTATCTTTAATTGTATTCACATTTTTAACGTTATCTGATGTCCAACTGTTAAGAAGTGTCCATAAACCCTTCCTTCCCTCTCTCAAATCAAATTATATTTGTCACATGCTTCGTAAACAACAGGTGTAGACTAACAATGGAATACTTATTCTCTCTCTCTCTCTTTCTCTCTCTTTCTCTCTCTTTCTCTCTTTCTCTCTCTCTCTCTCTCTCTCTTCCCACACAGAAAAGAGCAGTAATTGCTGCCATACCCTCCAGAAAACTAATATTTTTGTTTGTTCAGAGAGGCCCCTGACCACAGCAGTCTGCCCTGGAGGCTGTGCGTGTGTGCGTTCTGTGTGCACGCGTGCTATGGCTCTATCGACAAAGGCAGCATTAACTGTCTCTGTCCTAAGGGGACGACACTAGAACCACTAGAAAACAGTGGCTCACCTCACATATTTCTTATGGAATAGTCCTTATGGATTACATCATGTGAAGTGAGTACATTTTGTCAGGTTGCTTAGCTAGACGTTTTTCAGAGGAAAAACTATGACCGTAAAGTTTGAAACTGTCACTGTTAATACCATGAATTTTCACCTTCATGTAAACGGTATTCTACAGTTATCCAGCTTGGCTGTTTCTACAGCTTTGGCTCAGACAAAGGCGTGAACATTTTTGCACTATTCCTCTCAACATCACATCACATCTGGCTCAGGTCAAACCAAATGCTATCTTTGGAGGGAATTGGAATATTAATCAAACGTTGTTAATTCCATTGTTTAACTTCGCCTCCATCAACTATTTATCTGCTTGTTACACTACCTTGTCTAATATAAGTGTTGTTTAATTTGCAAATATGTTAGCAAAAAAAAGAGGCCAATATCCCAGCCAGCACATAACGTTCTGAGAACCATATGTTTGTTAGAGCTTGGTGAGAGTGTGGTTGTCCTACGGTTATTTTGCATACAACCTACCCACAAAGTTCTGGGAATGGTGCAGGATACCCAGCTAGCGCATAACATTCATGTTTCTTAGGTGTGAATTTCAGGACTTCAGCATAACCTTTCTTACACGTTTCCTCGTGGTTCTACTTAAGCAATGTTCTCAAATTGTTCCGAAAGCGTTCCTCTGCGGCAATTTGAGTAATTCAGCATAACATTTTCTATAGGTTTCGTCATGGTTCTATTTAAAGCCATGGTCTCAGAACATTTCATAAAACGTTCCATTAAAACCACAAGAAAACAGTATCATTCAAAGAACGTTGTAAGAATGTTGTTTAAAAACATATACTTTCCGTTCTCAGCGTAAACAAATCGCTCTCTATGCTCTATTTTGTTAAGTGTGTTCAGGGGTGTTGGCCACGCCCACTAATTGGCCACACCTGGTCCTAATAAGTGCTTTGTTTCTTTTGAAATGAGGTCTGTTTGAACAGACAAAAATGACCAGCTCTGTATGAGTTTTTTAAAAACACATGGCATGCAAGCTGAAGATTATAGTTTTGAATCCCCCTGAAATCTCCCACAATGAAAAAGAAACGTGTTTGCATGATTGCCTAAGCAAATGAATGATTGCCTAAGCAAATTCATTTCTGTCGGAGTTCAAAACTGTTAACTCAAGCTAGCAGTATTTTTAGGTCTTATTGAAACATGTTCTAAGAACATTAAATCATTATTCAAATAAACTATAATATTAGTTCTCTGAACATTAATACAACCTCAGAGGAAAACTTTCAGGGAACCACAGTAAAACGTTCTTACCTCCCTGCAATCTAAAAATGAACTTTCCCAGAACAGGCCATATTTTTACTTCCGTTCTCAGAACGTTTGAAATACTTTCCCTTTTACCAGTCAGGAAATGTATGGCTTCATTCCCAGAATCAATGGGAAACCTAAAATGTACGTTCCCACAACTTCCAAGGAATCAAATGTGCTAGCTGGGATGTATCTTGCATTATAAAGACCATCTTAACAATATATTACAATTGCAGCTTTAAGGGGCTCAGCTCAACCACTGTGTTTGAGGATATCTACAGGTCATATTTATTTCATTTCTTTTGATCAAACAAACAGTGAGTTGTGTTTTCTCTCTCAGCACTCCACAGGAGCAGGGTCTCTCTCTCTCTCTCAGCACTCCACAGGAGCAGGGTCAACGACACAGAGCTCAACTCCAGAATCAGTTTGGTCTCACAGCTAGACTGCCTCTATTATTCTCTCTTTCTCGCTCTCTCATCTTTGTTTTTGCATAATCTAGATTGTAATTGTTATTCATCAATCCCAACCAGTTGTGTCCCTCATACTAAGATACTGCATCATATGCAGAAAGATCTATTTTAACGCAAATGCAATTATACATGATGAAAACAGAGCTCCATTTCATGCAATGGCATCACAGATTACACACACATGACAAGACATTACACACAGACCAAGATACATCACACACGCATGCACGCTCGTAAGCAGACACACACACACACCAAGAGACATGAGAAATCAAAGGTCCGGACCAGAGGGCCACAGGGGACATGGGCCTCTCTCCTCCTCTGCTCCTCGTCCTCAATACTGTATTTAATGTAGTATGGCTCTGCTTTGATTCACCAGTTAATTAATTCCTGAAGGGACGCTATAGCCCTGACGATCTCTTCTGACTCTTTTTGACAGCAACAGTGTGTGTGTGTGTGTGTGTGTGCGTGATATCAGTAATAGAAATGTCCTCGTGCAGTGAAAAAAAGTAAACAGTATCAACAACACCAACCATTTCAAATGCAGCCCAAAACCAGTGACGGGTGCCAGGGAATCAGTGGACTTTGAATGGTGTCAGAGGGTAAGGGGTCGTTTTGATTTAGCTTAAAGAAGTGCCTTCATGATTTGGCCATGGCAAGGCAAGAAACTTGAGATGTGATAACTTATTTGTCAGCGCTGAATAGCTTCAAAGCAGGCAACCCAAATCCTGCCTGTAGGGGTTCTGTATTAGATCAGAGTTAAAATGCTGCCAAGCCACAGACTCCTTACTGACAGACTAGAGAACCCAGGACAGGGCTTGTCTTACATGTGGTATACACCCAGCCCATGTGTTATCCCTTAGCAATCAATCCCCTTTGCCTTCTTCCCCCCACAAGGCAGCACACTCAGCTCCCAGCTCCTACAATCAGGCGCAGGGTCAGGACATGGTTGGGGCTCTCCGTGGGCCCTCTGAGGCCTCACTCCTCCCTGTTGAAGGCAAGGACTGCATCCTAAAGGGTGACCTATTCCCTATTTAGTGCACTACTTTTGACCAGGGCCCATAGGGTAGTGCACTATATAGGGAGTAGGGTCCCACTTGGGACGCAGCCAAGGACTGACAGAGGCAGTAGTAGTCTTCATCCTGTGGGCCCTCATGCCTTCACATTGAGCAACAGAGCCTCGCTGGGGTCACTGGGCTTTCCACTGTGTCAGTGGCCATTAGTACCGCATGGCTTTAAGGTGAGCTGTGTGTGTTTCACTCTGTTATGCCGCTGTTTGGCAGCTGTGGCTGGTGGACTGGAGAGTGGTTACAGCCATGGCTTAAGGGTGTTTGAAGAGATCCCCCTGGCTGTGGTGCTTCCCTGTCATGGCGACAGCTTCCTCGGAGCAGGAGCTTACTGGTTGGTTAAGAGGTTAATGTTGTGCTAAATGGGGAGATCAGGGCGTTGCTGATCAGGGTGGCGTTTTGGGGATTAACAGTTACTCACCCTTTTAGAGCCTCAGCTGCCAACAGCAGAGATGACGGAAGGAGTCCAAACTGTGACTAAAACATGAGGTGTGTAACACAGTTTAACACACCATTTGGCATCCGGATAAAAAGGCATAGCGGTTAATAAATGCCCACATGCCATTTCACTGTTGATCAGGGATATGAAGGGCCAGGGTGTAACCCTCGTTGCTCTGGGCAATACACTTAGTGGAGCGAGTCCTGTTTGCTACTGTGAATCTCCTCTTTGCCTGAAGAGGCCTACATCTCTAGCAGACGAGAGAGGAGCAGGGTGACAGGCTAAATCCTCTAGTAGGTGATTTCTCCCCTGAAGTGGAGTTGTAAGCCCAATATCTGCCAGGACCTGAAGAGATCACCCACAGGATACTGCACTTACAGACAGGGGTTGGGTTCCTCTCTTCGTCTCGTCTCCTCTCTGCTTTGTCTGTCCACAACAAGCCATCCAACCAATCTTCAGAGAGAGAGAGAGAGAGAGAGAGAGAGAGAGAGAGAGAGAGAGAGAGAGAGAGAGAGAGAGAGAGAGAGAGAGAGAGAGAGAGAGAGAGAGAGAGAGAGAGACCCCTCAGTCTCACTTCCCTAATTGAAGTGAAATAATAATGATATGGATCGGGTGATAGTGAATAGCGTGCTTCAGTGTGGATTCCAAGGCTCCGGTCTGCTCTTATGCGGTAGTGGTGCGTGGGTAAAAATCACTGTGGACGCCAAGCCAGGATAATTGTGAAAATTGCGTTGTTTGCTCTATAACCTGCCTTGCCGCCGTGAAATATAGGCCGAGACTAAATTCAACCACACCTTTGTTTCGTCACAAAACCAGAGAGTAACCTCTGTCCTGTGTAGTCCACTAAGCATATTGCATGTAACAGACAGTTAGTTACATGACGTACAGCATGGTCAAGCAAGTTAATGTTTCTGACATTTTCGAGACCACTAAACAACGACTGATTTAGAACCACGGGGAGTTACCTCAAGTTGCAAAAAAAAACAGGATCTGCCTCCTCTATTCCAGCACCCTTACAACATCATCAAATCACCTCTGCTTAGTCTAGTACAGTGACATCTAAAAGATACCAAAAACGATTTCGTCCAATCAACGTAAGCTAAATATGATGTGGCTGTCCATGGTTCTGATATCTGTGTGTGTGTGTCTGCGTGCGTTTCTTGCAATTAGAAAAAACATGTTGACAGGCATCCTCTTTTTTATGTTGACGGAACGATCTATGACTCTGTCATAGAGTACACACTTTTATTTTTTGTTGTCCTAGGCTACCTGGCTAAAATACATGCTCACTAGCCTAACTCCCTTTTTATGGGCAACGTTAGCTAGTTAATGTTAGCCTTCTACATCTAGCTACATATTGAACTTCCATTCTCTCAGGCCAGGGCCACAATCTATGACTTTATGCTTGGATCAGAATCACTGTTAATATCATTGGCCAGTATGGAGAATTAAGTAAAACCACAAGTCCAAATCCCTATCTCCAGACATACATAATTTAGAAAAGGGCCAATTTTAGCTAGCTAGCTAGCCACCGGACAACAACACAACGAGATGCTACAATTCAAGTTGATTCTGTCAATGATGTATTGCTTTCGATGTGATGTGATTGGAGTGAAGCCAAATCCAAACTGGCTTCCCTTGACCCTTTTTTTGGTGAGCCAGGACCATTCACAGTTCAGCTCACTCAGCTCACTCAATTTAGCTCAAAGCCAAATTCTTGCTGGCTATTCCTTGCATTCAATGCTATGGGCAGCAGCAATGTCATACTCTTTTTGCCCAGACAGCATCATATAGATGGGCTAAACATACAGAGACAGAGGGGCGCTGTTTCTCTCACTCGGATGCTTTCTCCGGTGAGATACATTCAGCCTATTGCATATTGAAGGAACATTATGAAACACAGAGAGACGAACGAATGTTTTCATGGTAAATGTTTTAGGGATGCCCGGCTTCCCTTGGCATCCATGAATACACGCCACTGCTCTTGTGTCAACGATAGCCCTTGTTGTGATGAAACGTTTCTAGGCTAGAGACTCGTCCAGTGACTAATACACTCCGAGGAGTGTGTTCTCAGGAGACCCTTGGTGGGCCTTTTGAGAGGGAAGTGATTCACCTATTCAAATTGTTAGGCACAACAACCTTGTTTAACTTGACATTTTCTGCATACATAACAGTACTCCGAATGGTAAAGATTCTTCGTATTCAAAAGCCACACCACAAGTGATCTCCCTACTTGTGCTTATAGGTCATAAGCAGTATGTGGGCTGCTTTTACGTGACTACAATTTTTCAGAAGGGGGGGGGGACACGTAACCATAAATTCCAGAAAGTGCCTGACGTCCGGGCTTCAGTCCCTTCAGAGAGAGGCTCGGTAGCGGTCCTGACTCTGCTCTGTGATTTTACTGCACTGCTGTGACCTTTCAGTGTTCAGTCACAGTCATTTGTTTGGCCGACAGCTCGCGGTATAATAACTAAGCGTGGTGATGGTTTGTGGGAAGCTGTAAGTAATACTCTGTGACGTGCCAAACTGCATTCTGCTCCCGGTAAAGCAGGAGACCAGCACCTGGAATGCAGAGACGTACATTTTTCCCAGACACTGGGAATACCCTTCTCTCTCACGGCCATTTTGAATCCTAGGACATTTCTTACAAGAATAACAAATGTATGTCAGAGTAACTCAGAACTACACCCAGATATTTTTGTTGCTCAGAATTAACCATATGATTCCATACTTTTTCTCCAAGTTTCTTTTTCATACAACTATGTCTCACGGTCTAACGATCATGGCTAATGTTTAGTTCATTTCTGCCCTTGGAATTAAGAGGATTAGATCAACAAGAGGAAAGTCTCCATTGGTTTAGCTATGAGTGGTTAAAGCTGGCCTTGCATGTTTAAGCTGTGTTTTCTCCACTTGAGTTTGCACACAGGAAGTGGACTGGACAGTGGGTTAACTGGATAACTGTACTCAATCACTTCTCAGTCTCATAGGGATGAGGAACATCTTTGCATTCCTATCTTATTCAGACAGTTTCCTGATTATTACGCTTTAATGACCTGAAACTACACTGACTCATAAGTACCGAGGCCATGTTAAATATATAATAGTTGAAGAGTAGGAACAGAATACAGCGCATTAAATCTTTACCTTTGTAGCTCTAGTAGGGTGTGGTTTAGAGGCACATGGGATAGACCCTGTACAAAATTGCAATACCTAAAACAAAACAACAAAAAATCCGGGAAGAGGCTTGAGCTTCTTCTCCTCTCAGAGGAAAGGAGAGCTGAACCGTATCGGAGGGAACATCAGTTAAAGACCGAGGTTCTAAAACAAACAGGCATTGGTTTCAACACACAGACAGAGGCTGAATGAGAAAAGTAGTTTGAGGAGGAGTTGTTCTTCTGTCATAAATATCCTTTTTCTGTTAGGCTTTGCATTGTTCGTTTTCACGGTTAAATGGAACATTGGGTGTCGTCTTTAAAGGTAATGGCGGTTAACTATAGGAGGTAGAAGTTCATTATTCCTCACAGCTGCGTATCTAAATCTACTGCTGGGTTTATTATCATGGTAATTAACCATCTCCTTAGCTACTAAAATAATACTTGTCTATTCCCTCGCGTTTATTTATTTCGCTTTTCAACTTTAATAAAGGTATGATTTATTGTTTCTACCATCAATAGATTTAGCTATGACTCTCAGAGATAAGAAATTCATATCTTGACACAAAGGCACACACAAAAGGAACACGAGCGCGAGCGCATGCACGCGCACACACACACACACACACACACACACACACACACACACACACACACACACACACACACACACACACACACACACACACACACACACACACACACACACACACACACACACACTTGAAATGAACTGAATTTCTTGTGCCATCCTTGAGAACCCATTTAGTTTTCACAGACTGAGTCACAAGCAGTTAACAGAGTGAAACAGTTAAACACGCCGAACAGAGAGTGAATTTGTAGGTCTACATTGTTAAAACACAGTTTACTGCCCCTTGAACAAGCTGGGAGGGTTGGCAGGATGTAAAAGCCTGATGGACAGCTTTGTCTACTGTCTTTACTGTTGTGGTGTCTCTTTGAGACAGCCTAGCAGGTGTGGGGGGCCAGGGGCCCTTTTTCTCCACCGACGCTGCATTGTGGGAAGGTGGTAAATGTGGCACATGAGACAGTAGTGTCGTGGCATTCATTCATGTCCCAGTCAGCCAGTCCTTTGGTGTATTTTGGTTTTCATTAGTAAACATCAGTCAGGCTAGAGATTTTAGCTGCTCAATCCCCCTTCTGGTCATTCATTTCACCTTAGAATTAATATGTGCCATTCACACATTTAGGTGAGGTTGGGATTAGTCTCACAGAGTGTTGAAAGTCTTTAAACTATCCGTGGATCTTATTGACATGCCCTCCTCATCAGTGTCATGGAACAAGAGAGAGGAGAGCAGACAAGAGCAGACAAGAGTGGAGTGAGCCCTGGTGACCAACAGGAGAGATCAAGCGTGCCCCTGGTCATTTGTTTACCTTGGTTTCCATCGGTCAGTGTGGTGTCTGACACCTGTAGTGTCCCATAGCTCTGGCTCTTCTGTCTCCTGTCTCCTGTCCGTCCGGCCAGTCTCCGCTGGGGGAAGATATGACCATGTGTCACAGCTCTTCAGAGGAGGGACAGTTTACCGCTCCTCCTCCCCCATCTCCACATACCCCACTTGCACGTAGTCTGGGCTGGAGGCTAGTCTTATTAATAAGACACCCATTATGATCTAGATACACTAAGGCCAGAATTGACAACACCTTCAAGGAAAAATGGTTTAGATGGCTGTTTGAGGACGTTGATGACTGTGCTCAGGTCAGTTGATATTATAGTTTGCTACACCTGCTTTACACAATATAGGGTAGATAGATGGATACACTAAGCCCGGCCTTCACAACAGGTTCAAGGAAAAACCTCCCCTATATTGTGTAAAGCACGTGTAGCAAACTATAATATCAACTGAACTGAGCCCAGCCTGCAGTCTCAAACAGCCATCAACACGCTCAAACAGCCACCTAAACGAAGAATGACTTGGCAGGCAGCGCGTCGCTTGTTTATCTTTGTTGAACCTAGCCGCTTATCTTTGGTTGCAGTGCAAACATGTAGTGGTTTTGTCCTGAAAGAAATCTAATTTGAGTTGCTGCTTTCTTCCAGGACCCCAGTGATTCGTGCTACGGTTTGCTGTCTCCAAAGGTGGTTTAGCGTAACCGAGCCTGGCTGGCATCCAAGTTTATTTAACTGTGGATCTTTTTATCAGCGCTATTTGAACTGATTGTTCAGCCTCGCTTGCTAAGAATAATACACCCTTATATCTTCAAACGTGCTGAGAAAACACATTGGATCTCTTCAGAGGATGCAGCCTACTGTTTAATGCGGCCTACATATCACTGGCCTACTGTATACAAATCACTGGCCTACTGTATACAAATCATTGGCCTACTGTATACAAATCATTGGCAGACTGTATACATGTCACATAATGAAATGATAATGACGATGCCACCCCATGTCGTTTCCTTCAGAGCTTCTGATGTCCGGAATGGAGACCTCTGCCCCGACGACCACAGAGAAGAAAGGCTCTGGTCTGGATGGAAACGGCTTCACTGACCTGCCGAAGAAACTCTCACCTTCAGCTGTCACCAGAGGTACTGTCCACTTTTCTTCAATGACTTTAAAGAAGGGGGGGGGTCAGTTTTACTGGAAGGATAAGGGTCCGTCTCTATTCTTTTGTGCACATCCACTCCAGGTCAGTTTCTCCTGTCGACACAGGTTTTACTGTAAGGATAAGGGTCCCTGCATCCCTACATACTGTAAGACTGTCACACAAGCCAAGGTCTTACAGAGACTGACAGGGCCCGGGGGTAGGGAGAAGGTTTGAGAGAGAACATGCACATGAAATATACATATCAAAGATAAAACGCGGTCTTGGGAGAAGTTGCTCTGGGCTCTAATCGTCCCTGATAAGGCTCTTCCTGTAGCACCTGGAGCAGTCAGAGGTGACTTACAGTAGAGCTGATAGGAATCAGTAATGTAACGCAGGGCCCTGTTAAAGAGCATCATTAATACTGAACAGGTACTGCAGCACGTGTGCGCGTGTGTGTGTGTGTGTGTGTGTGTGTGTGTGTGTGTGTGTGTGTGTGTGTGTGTGTGTGTGTGTGTGTGTGTGTGTGTGTGTGTGTGTGTGTGTGTGTGTGTGTGTGTGTGTGTGTGTGTGTGTGTGTGTGTGTGTGTGTGTGTGTGTGTGTGCGCGAGAGCGCGCCTCTGTCACAGGGAGAAGTTCATAAAGACTAAAGACAGCGACGTTGCTCGATTTGGCGGCATAATCTCTGATTAATGGTTCATATAACTACACGGGGCTGGCCTGGGAAAGGTAAAATGGCTGTGTTTGTTGAAATTAATGAAAAGTAGCAGTGTGCCTCTTTCATAGGGCGGCCGGGAGAGACAGAGAGAGAGAAGGCATGTTTTAAAGATGTCAGTGAATGTGTGATGAAAGGCCAGTATAATGAGGTTGAAAGACCTTGTTCTTACCTCCAGAGTATCACACTGATGAATTTCTAAAAATGGCTGGTAGAGCAGAGCTCAGTGGGCGAGACGGACCTTCCTTCAGAGATTGACAGAGATGCAGATTGACGGCTAACTTTGAAATGGTAATACAACTTCTTGTGATTTTTAGTGACATTTTTACTCTTTAATGAAGGGCTTGGTGACCTGCCATGATAAAGAAATATCCATTAATTGTTTAAGGGAAGAACAAAGATAAAAAATAGGCCATCAATTTTCTGTCCCTAACGATTGACATCAGGCCCAATTTTTTTTTTAAACCTTCTACAGACCTCAAGTTTGTTTTCATAACCTTGTGGAGTTGCAGCGCAATGCCCGTTAGTCCAACAATAAATGAATGATTTTGTGTAAGAATAAGGAAAGACAATTTGAGTTGACAAAGAGTAAAATAGTAGGCGTCTATAGGGGCGATTCTGTGATGTCTTAAATGTCTACTAGGAATTCCTGCAACAGAATCCAGCAGTTTTTCTCCTAATGTAATTCAGAGTGAACCCTAATTCCTTAACCTATCAGAAGGGCCAAAGCTAATTAGTTAATTTGACCAATTTCAAGATGTCACTGATAACTTCAATTAATACACGTGTATGATGACACGAGGATAGTTTGTCTTTGAAATGACATTCAAGACTAGTGTCCACCACGATGAGGAGAAACAGACAGATAAAGAATGCATGTTTTAAAGATGTCAGTGAAGACCAGTATAATGAGGTTGAAAGACCTTGTTCTTACCTCCAGAGTATCACACTGATGAATGACTAAAAATGGCTGGTAGAGCAGAGCTCAGTGGGCGAGACGGACCTTCCTTCAGAGATTGACAGAGATGCAGATTGACGGCTACCTTTGAAATGGTAATACAACTTCTTGTGATTTTTAGTGACATTTTTCATTCTTTAATGAAGGGCTTGGTGGCCTGCCATGATAAAGAAATGAAAGACAAATTGTTTATTAGGCTAAATGAATCTAGGACGTATTTTACATACACTATAAATGGGACATGAATCAAGCGGGACTTTGTTTTCAATGACTTGTTTCATGTCGACATCAATATCGTTAACTCAATTATATTGACCTACCATTTTATTTCCAGCTAACTCATTAATTTTTTATCACTCTACAATTACTTCAATCATATAACTGGCCATGAATAAGCATTTCTAATATGGAGCTTGGAATGTCTGAACAATGGTTCTTTTGTCGTGAAGGTTTCCAGACCTGAGACTTCTGGCAATTAAGAAAACATTTGACTGGCTACAAACCTAAAATTCTAATCTGTTAATGTGATCACCCTCTCTAATTTAATCTCAGTATGCCTTCCTCAATGGAGCCAATTCACACACGCTGAGGTCATATGTGGAAATACTCTCGGCCGCAGCAAGCGATAGAGAGGCCCTTCTGTTTGGGCCAATCGTCTTCTGTGGATAAGCCCCCTCAGCCCTGTAGAGAGGGTCTTTTTAAAGTAGGTTGATTTAACTTTCAAAGGGGCCTGGAGAGAGAATCTTGATTACCAAGCGCAGGGTAACAAGGCAGGCCCCCTGTGCCACCCCACAATCTGTCTCCTCCCTGCCCTGCTATAACTATGCTTTTCCCTGGTCTACAATGGCTCTGGTTCTGCAGGGTCTCTGCCTGGTCTGCTTGGCCCAGAACAAGTGCTGTGTTCCAGGCTTGTGTTGCTCTGTCCCCACCCCCTAAAGTGGAGCTGCTGTGTTAAACCCGCATCCAACGTCTTCTCTCGTCCCATAACTCCTTTACCCTATCACTATTAGAATAGTGTCACCGTCCATATTTTAATCTTAATAACACCACACACTCCCACCCTCAGTCCAATAGAATCGGGTCTGGGTAGAACCAGCTTATAGAGTCGCAGCTTCATAGGTCTAAAATCTGCCAGCACACCAAGACAGGGCAATTCCTTATCTCAATAACATGCATTATTATTCCTGTTTGCCAGACACCGATAAGTGAATATGCAGTGAGAGTGCAGCCAAAAGAGACAAAGTCCTTGAAGTTAAAAAGCACATTCCCGAGCAGAACCGCCTCCTGCTTTGGAATGAAAAGTAGACCATTGTAATATACCGCCTCTGTTCCCGGGCGCTGTAGCTTTACTGTCAGTGTGTAGTTTACTACGGGCTGGTGGATCCTTGTCAGCTAAGTCGGGCCCACCTCAGAGGACCAGACATGGCCGACCAGCTCCATTATAGAATCCCCCCTGTTTTCATTCTCCTGTCTGTGTTATTTATTCACAACAATATCTTCTCTATCAGAGGACAGGGCTAATGCAGAGTTTTAATGTTATTTACGCGTTTAAAAAAAAAAAACAAGCGCTCTATGTGTGTAGACCAGAAGGGTGGGGGTGAAATGAATGGTGCGCTCCCATCTTTTATATCAGAGTTTAACAATCTGGATTGCTAATAGAACCATTTATCATGGAGCGGTCATTTATTTGATGTGAACATGCAGGCAGCCCAGGTCTGGTCTCATATCCCAGAGGTCTATGGAAATGGGGGGGGGGGGGGGGTGGAGTCGACGCGTGCACACATTGGACTCAAGTAGGAGTCACTTTGTTTAAAATGGGGGCCCAGGTGCACCGACCGACTAGCCTGTCTGGTCCTGTTGATGATGTGTGTGTGTGTGTGTGTGTGTAAGTACGTGGGTGGATGGATGGAGCTTTAGTTGCTGCTCCTGTCCTCAATCTGTCATTTATATTGGTGGAAGGACCAGGAAGGTGATGTTAACTGGACCTATAAAAAGTCTGGCCTGTGACTTCCGGACTGCAGCCCATGTTGCTTATTGAAGCATGGCTGGCCTCCCTTTCTGTGTGTGTGTGTCTGTATGTGTGTGTTCATTGGTAACTGCTGGGCCTGGACACAGCACAGCTAACCCTCACCACTGGGCCGTGCACAGGGTTTTGGTTCCCTTTAATGAATTGAAATGAGCTCCTGTATTTTCTGTGACAGCCCGCATCTGTCTGGTTAGTGGTTATAAAGGCTGCCGGCCCAGGCAGACCGGGTGTATAAGGTTTATGGGGTTTCATGCATGACTTTTATGATTTCAAATCCGTTTCATAATTTGGAAGGCATTTATAGACATCATACATTGTCGAAATTGTACTCAGATTTTCGGGAAGAGGTGAATATTTGCTATAATTTTATTCAACACTTATTGATATGTGCTGGTGAATATTATTTTGTTCTTTGAATAAATAAAAAAAGTTGTAAGCGGGTGAAATATAGGAAGGTCTAACAGGGGTTGAGAAACCGGAAAGGGGCAACGTTTGTTTTCAAAGGATTAAGCTATTTGAATTCCTTTCTCACCTGTCTATCCATGTTTTCTAACCTATGCCATGGGAGCCTGGTGCTATTCGCTGGTAATGATTTGATTCACTGGCTTTGGTGGGCTGGGTGACACCCACTACCGTTAAAAAGTTTGGGGTCATTAAAATGACATCAAATTGATCAGAAATACAGTGTAGACATTGTTAATGTTGTAAATGACTATTGTATTTTTTAATGGAATATCTACATAGGCGTACAGAGGCCCATTATCAGCAACCAACCATCAGCAAGTTTATCAATAGAAAACCATTTTGCAATTATGTTAGTACAACTGAAAACTGTTGTGATGGATGATTAAAGGAGCAATAAAACTGGCCTTCTTTAAACTAGTTGAGTATCTGGAGCATCAGCATTTGTGGGTTTGATTACAGGCTCAAAATGGCCAGAAACAAAGAACTTTCTTCTGAAACTCGTCAGTCTATTCTTGTTCTGAGAAATGGAGGCTATTTCATGCGAGGAATTGCCAAGAAACTGGAGATCTCGTACAACGCTGTGTATTACTCCCTTCACAGAACAGCGCAAATTGGCTCTAACCAGAATAGAAAGAGTAGTGGGAGGCCCCGGTGCACAACTTAGCAAGAGGACAAGTACATTAGAGTGTCTAGCTTGAGAAACAGACGCCTCACAAGTCCTCATCTGGCAGCTTCATTAAATAGTACCTGTAAAACACCAGTCTCAATGTCAACAGTGAAGAGGCGACTCTGGGATGCTGGCCTTCTAGGCAGAGTTCCTCTGTCCAGTGTCTGTGTTCTTCCAGTGTCTGTGTTCTTTGCCCATCTTAATATTTTCTTTGTATTGGCCAGTCTGAGATATGGCTTTTTCTTTGCAACTCTGCCTCGAAGGCCAGCATTCCGGAGTCGCCTCTTCACTGTTGATGTTGAAATGGGTGTTTTGTGGATACTATTTAATGAAGCAGCCAGTCTACACTGTATTTCTGATAAATTTGATGTTATTTTAATGGACAAACCCTAACCTTTCTGAACGGTAGTGTACATCTTGTTGAGAGTGAGTTTGTCATTGTAGAGTGTGATTGATGTGGCCCGGCGAGCACCTCTGGCCCCCTTGGTTCTCCCCTGCAATGCTCTGGCTCTTTCTGCTGAGTCGGGCCGCCCGTAGGGAGGATGCCAAGTACTTAGCACCTCCCAGTCTAGCCCCCTGGACCCGGGACCATGCCTAAACAGAGTCCCACAGCCCCCACAGGCCAAGCCTAAAAGGGCTCAGAGAGTCCCACTGCGCCAGGGGAGAGAAGCAGAGAGGGAGAGGAGCGAAGAGGGAGATGAGAGACCAGGGACAAAACAATGAGATATATTTTCTTCTGAGCCTGTTTCCTCTTAGACAATGCCTTATGCCTATGTTATTCTTGAGGTAATAAACAGAGGTAATGATCAATGACGGGCGGCACTGTCGTAGCTATCTTTACCGGGCTAAACATTGCTGGCTGTTAAAGTGCTTAGGTCCTCTCATGCCTTAGCCAGTATGAAGGTGGTTAGAGCTACAGTAACATTATTTTGATTGGCTGGGAGGAATGGAATCCCAGACCCTGGTCATTGGAATCCTCTGCTAGATGGATGGAGATGGAGGATGGGTCTGGGCTGTGTAAATAGTGTTTTAAAGAGAGGTGTGTTAGCGATAAGGATGCTTTCTTTATCACCTCCTTGATGTCTGGTCCTAGGGCCGGGGGCTGCCTGGCTACAGCAGGAAATAATTGATGGCGGCTGAGGCTGGATCGAGGATGTACGGGCCCCAGCCCCCGGCCCCCACCACTGGCTCCCTCTGCAGCAGCAGCACATGAGCTACTGGGGGACAGGCAGGGAGCACTTGGGGGTCAGGCCGCTGGCAGAGAGAAATGCAGCAGAAAAAGCCTCTGCATCCCCTAGTCCAAAAGGACGGCCACTAATCTTCCTGAGAAGGAAATTTTCTTTTCTTTTTTCTCTCTGTCTCTCTCTCTCTGTCTAAATGAGGCCTTCTCAGGGAGGGTTCACAGGGCTTGGGAGAAACGAGAGGGGAAACGAGAGGAGAAACGAGAGGAGAAACGAGAGGAGAAATGAAAGGAGAAGCGAGCCCGCTGACACTGAACTAGGCAGACTGGAATCTCTCATTCTTAACAGCCTTGTGGCATTTTATATCCCAAAAAGTTGGATATAAAATGCAATTAACAGTGAACAGTAACATGTACTGTGCATTTGAGAGAGGATAAATAACCATAGAGGCATACTGTGTCAGTAGTGTCTAATATGAGCATGTATTGATTAAGAAGTCAATGGAATGAATTACAGTTGCACATTTTCAACTGGATTTCCTCTAGTTAGTTAGGTCATTTGTAGCTGATGTGCTTTCAGGTAGTAGTGGCTGTAGTCTTTCAATAGAGCGTACTAGTCTTTCCACATGGAAACACTCTGTTGTTCTGAGGACAGAATAATCGGCTTGGTAATGGGATTTCTTTCCGCACAAATACATTTCTGTGGCTTTTTTGTAAACATTTAGCTAGATGGCTTTCCAAGATGCCCTCTTCCTTCTCCCTTTTATCTGAACTTGTACTTGGGGGACTGGCTAGCTTGGAGGCAGCCATTAAGATTAGGTAGACTAAGTGAAAACAGAAGTTTTTTCTAATTTTGCTGTCCATTTATAGGCAGGGCAATTGATTGCCCAGATAAATATATACTTAAAATCTCTCTCTCTCTCTCCCTCTCTCAAGAAGTTGTTTCTTGTTGTGCTGGGATATCCTTGTGATTAGAGAGAGTTAAAGTTTAAAGATGAATGGCCCAGATACTCAAGATATCAGATATATTTTATGTTGCGTGATTTTTGTCTTCCTCAAGCAAAACAACTAATGGGGAAAAAACCATAGCCACTGCAGCTGTATTGAGTATCTAAGACTGAATTATTTCAAAAGGTGGGACCTGTTATTAAAATATCCCAATACCGAGGTGACTATAGTAAACTATAAATCTATGTTTTGTTAGCTGAAGTCTTGGTTTTCCGGTTCATCACTGTGAATCAAGAGCAGATTTCTAGACCTTCTAAACAATCCCTGTAATAATGGGTATCAAAATATACTTGTCCCATTGGTTTACTTCTATTCCAAGTTCAAAGTCTAATGTAATAGTGAGCTTTGGGCAACAACGTCTAGAAACATCAATCGATCAAAACCATTAAACTGAGTTGGCATGCACTGAGCCCCAAAAACAACATGCTACATTCCTGGAGATTTACAAGTGTTGGAAGAGAGGTTTGGAGAGGTTGAGAGAGGTTTAGAGAGCGATATTTGGATGCTTCAGGGGATTAAGAGTCTAACCCCCCACTTCTTTTTCCCCTTCATCTTCTTCTTCAAGAAGCGACATACCGTTCCCAGCAGGTTCTGATTTAGCGCTGCTTTCACTGTCGTGTGTTGTGTTGTGTTCTTAGAAATTCAAATGACTCCTTGTCGTCTCTGAAGAGGGTCCATGTCTGAGTTTTGGGGCAGGTTGGTTGCATTCTATTGTCCTCTTCAGATCACCATATTGCTCTTGTAGGCTGCAATACAGACCCAGTGAGCTACCCTTCTCAGACAGAGAGGAAAGGGCTCTGCAGTCCAGAACATGGGAATCTGCTGCCACTACCAGCGCCCCAGTGATCTCTTGCTCTAAGTCAGGGATCTAGCCCAGCCCCAGACTGCCACTGTTAGCTCACTGTCTGACAGCGTAGCCACAGGGCCTGTGGATTACCCAAACCATAATAAACACAGACAGGGGAAGGGGAGCACGTGGGAAAGGACACGACACACACACACACACACACACACACACACACACACACACACACACACACACACACACACAGAACAAGGGCAGCTAGCATGGTGCACTTGTGTAAACAGGTCAGGGCGTGGGACCCTAGCGAGGGGCGGACGGGTCATCTGAGCTCAAACCAGACTGACTAAAATGTTCATAACGGACCTCAGCTTAGACACATCTGCCCTCTGCACAATTAAAACACAACACGTGTGTGTATGTGTCCGTTTAGCTCGTAACCTCATACGGTCAACCGAGGTTCACTTTACCATGACGCTGTGTGTTTATCTGAAACATGGAGTCTTCATTGCAGTGGGCTGGGTCAGTTGCTCAAAGAAGAGACAAGCTGAGGCTACACCTCTCTCAGCCTCTCCCCAGACAGAGCCTCTCAGAGCTCTCTCTCCGCCTGTTCAGTAGTTAACTGTTAGGGTCAGGACTGGAGCACCAGGCAACAGGACAGCAGATGTACTCATGTGGTACTGATCTGTGATACTCAACCATCCAGAAAAGAACACATCAAGAGTTATTGAGCATTGCAAATCACTGTGGCTGCAGCAGGAGTCTGTGTCTCAGGCGCTGTAGTCGTGTGCTGGTGCTCGCCCTGCTGCACACAGTGCTCATTTGCATGATGAGGGGATGATAAACAGGTGAAGGGGAGGAGAAGAAGAAGCGAGTGAGAGGGAGGAGACAAGAGGACACCCTTGGGTGAGTCCTGACTGGCCCATGCGAGACACTATCAGAGTATTTGTGTTGTGGTGTAATATTGCTTTGTTTTTCTCTCTTCCTCTGTTTTTCTTCACTCGATCGTGTTGCGTTGTGTAGACATTACCCTGCCAAGGGTAGTCTGGCTGGCAGCCAGTTGTCCCTGGGCTCCAGGTAAACCCTCCCTCCTCCGTTAGTCAGTCAGGCAAGCCTCACCCTACTGGGGGAGACGAGGAGAGGAGACTCCCAGGCGTCTTGGATCTGTGAGGGCCGTCACGGCTGTGCCAAACCCCAAAACAGGCCCCCGTCCTCTCACGTCATTCTGCCTGGTGGTGCTGGTGGGATCAGTCTGGCAATGCTGTGTGTGGAGTCGATCCATTCACACCTTCAGGCACCCTACAAACATTGAGGCTTATACAGTACAGTGAGGGGAGGAAGTCCTTCATGACTAAACATGTATCGAAATATTTATCACATTAATGCAAGTAATGAATTAGGGGTCCCTACATTTTGTTAACTGGACCTGAAATAGTTAATTCACTTGATAACTCGGTACTTTGAATAGCTTGTGGCCTGACCCAAGTTGTTGATTTACATCCCCCAATTATTTTTCTAAAAGTATAGTGAACAAATAAGAAATGCTACTTGGAGGAATGATAATAAAGGCCCAAAGTGTTGATGTGGAAATATTTCCCATCCCAGCATGGACCCGTTCCTAACTCCATCTGACAAAAGAGAGAGAAGGAGGAGGGAAATGGAAGGAAGGAGGGGGGCAGGACATGAGGAATCTGTGGGCTGAAGCAGAGAGGCAGAGGGAGACACAGGAGACTGGATGGGTGGGTGTTGAGCAGGGTGGTGAGTCGGAGGGGGTTCCGTTTGGATCAACAATGAGACCCTCTCACATCTATTCAAGCCTCCTTCTTCATTTGTCCATCATAATGACATGTGATTCTTTGGGGGGATTTAAGACTGGTTAGTGGTAACACCAGCGTTCCCCATGCGTATTCACCCCCATACAGTGGGGAAAATGCAGCTTCTATGAGGCAATTTGTCTTTGTAATGTTATCAAAAGGGAAAATATGAGCTATGAGGTGAGATATTTGATATTTCATTTTATATATATGGTCATTTTTTGAGACATTTACCATTAACTCCTAGCCACCTCAGTTCCCTCAAACTCATTTTTTGATCTGATTTTGAGGCATTACCATTCATAGGAAAAGAAATATTGTAGAAAAGAAATGTGGGGGACCTTTTTTTTAATACAAAATAGTAATAATTTGTCCCCTTTTGTATTTCAGTTGCAATATTTAACTGCTTTACTAGTAGTGCAATAAAGTTTTACCTATTATCACACTGCTTAAAGGGGATTTGAAATAAGAGAAGGCGGACTAATTGCCCTGTAACTACGGAGACAAACAGCTGGAGATGAAGCAATAACATCTCATTAAAACTGTCAAGAGTTTAATACACAAATCAAAGCTCAAAGGAGGATAAAACACCACAGCAGTGTATTTGTCTGCTAATTATGAATCACTACAAAAAGACCAGGTTCTTACAGTACATTTATGGTTTGAAAATAAACCTTAGGTGTTCCACCTCTGTTTTTGTTTTGTTTTACTGTATAACCTATAACGCATCCAGTCCACACATCACCAGTGGCCCATGGCCAACAATTAATGACTATTAAACAAGTGCAGGGGGTTTCATTCCCTGATTGAGCCGTATTTTCCCTCATAAACACAGTGAAGTCAACGGGCCCCTATTAGCAGGCCTTGTTCTCTCTCCGAGAGAACCAGAGAGAATTAAAAAGACTCCAATTAAAGGCTCTTCGTTGGAGTGTGAACCCAGACCAAATCCAAATGTATTATACATTTCTTGAGCATTAGATTCAACGCTCTCACACCCCTCGAGTAAATACATACGTGTATAATGTACACTGATAATGTGAAAGCAATAATCAAATAGTTTAGTTCATCAATCGAGTTATAGTCCATAAAACACAGAACAAGTACACCCTTGCAAATGTTGGAACTTCAAGTCAGTCAGCCTCCAAAATTCCGGCTAGACCCCAGTAGAGCTGGGAAGTCCCACAAACCTTCAGTGGAACTGACAAATCTAGGCCCAACGAAGGTGACCATATTCCCCTCCGGTAATGAACGTCTCTTCCCCTCAGGGTTGACGAAAGACCTGCCTTTCAATGAGACCCTTTGTACTTCCCCCAAATGGGGGTTTCTCTCTCTCCCTCTCTCCCTCTCCTCTCCTCCTCCCGTCACTGCCACTCCTCCTGATCCCCCATCATCAGTCAGTCTGCCTGCCTAAAAAAGGCCTGGGACGAGAAGGGAAGGGGAAGGAGATTCCAATGGAGAAAGTCAAAATACCCAGTTGCCCTTGAGTGAAGTGGCAGGGAGGGCAAACCGAGGCATAGGGGCTGCATCCCAAAAGGCAGCCTTTTCCCTATTTAGTGCACTACTTTTGACCAGGGCCCATAGGGTAGTAGGGTGCCATTTGGGTCGCACACAGGGTTTCCATTGATCGCGGTGGTGGAGGATGTAGAAAGTCAGAAGGTGAAAGAAGACTAAATAGTGAGAGATTGATCTGTTTTCACTAGCTAATGACTTGGCTAGCAGTCCTGCAGATTTCACTGAACAGCGTGTTAAAAACAGGGCAGGGATGGATGGACCTTTTCTCGAGTTCAAGATCAAATACTGATACGCATATTTAACAAAATAAAATAATTTGACCGACAAAATCTAACTAACTCTAAATTTAACTTACTTGATACGCTGGCTTTTTCATTTAAATATTATCTCTACCCCATGTGGTTGGAACTCAACTAAAAACACAGCGGGAACACCTTTTGGAAAAACTCGTCTCTGAGCTGTGGGTGTAATGACACATTTCTCATTGAAGGCAAAACTCAATCATATCTCACAACCTGTCAGCTCTATTACCTTGTAGTGGTTGGAGGTTGTAGTTGTACAGAGCCGACCCAGCGTCTGGGGTGTAACCAGAGTAGAACTGATAGTCCTGCACAGCAGCACTCTCTCTGCTTTGGCTGTGGCCCCATAGTCACACACACACACACACACACACACACACACACACACACACACACACACACACACACACACACACACACACACACACACACACACACACACACACACACACACACACACACACACACACACACACGTGTGATGCAGCAAGCAGGGTTTAGTGAGCATCGCTCTCTAACCAGCAGGACCCATGATTTCTCCCCTCGTATCACAATCAAGGGGATTCCTCCCTTCCTCTCTCAAATTATATTGGAATCACTGAGCTCTAGTCCATGTAATTATGAGAAAGTGGTAAGATTGGTAAGATTGATAGTAGCTGAGTCTGAGGACAACTCACAAACAGGGTCTCAGGTCGGTAAAAACCTTCACTTGTTCAGTTCTTTCTTTTGAGAGTGCAGCTCAAGATTGTAGTATTATTTGGAAAACTTGAATGTGTCACGCCCTGGCCATAGAGAGGCTTTTATTCTCTATTTTGGTTAGGCCAGGGTGTGACTAGGGTGGGCATTCTAGTTTCTTTATTTCTGTTTTCTATTTCTTTGTTTTTTGCCTAGTGTGGTTCCCAATCAGAGGCAGCTGTTTACCGTTGTCTCTGATTGGGGATCACATATATATGTTGTCATTCTCCTTTTGGTGTTTGTGGGATCTTGTTTTTTGTTAGCTCTGTGGAACCTGCAGAACGTGACGTTCGTTGTTGTTTTTGTTTGGTGTTCTGAGCTGAGTAATTAAAGAATCATGAACACTTACCACGCTGCACCTTGGTCTCCTTCCGACGACAAACGTTACAGAATGAGGATTCTCACTTGTAGCCCTTTACTGCAGTCAATGACCAAAAGCGCCCTCTTTGGCCTCATGGGTGGATTGTTATTCATAATTAATAAAAAATAATTTAAACAACGTAAATCTGGAGTTTCAATGTCAAACCATTTTGTTATATTTCAGCCTTCTGTGATGTATATAAAGTGTAATATTGGGATGCAAACTCAAAATGTAATACATTTAAACTCTATATCTGACATGGTACAGGTGTCTTCTTTTATTAAGCCCATAACCACGTGTCTGAAGACTACCGAGTATCACTCTGTGTGACCCTGATTTAGACCACTGCAGTAGGTTAGAGCAGCAATATTCTCTAATGGGCTTTTATTTGAATATTGGATTATACATGTGAATGTTCTTTCTGTACAGTATGTATGTTAATTAAGGTATACGACAAATGGATGAAATGAGTGTCGTGTTTGTTATTACTGTCTGATGCTCTCAGTAGGCCAATGGTCCTTCTGTAGACTAATTGTTGGTGTAACATGCTTTGCCTACCACTGCTTTAGTTGATTGGAAAAATATATATTTTTATTAAGCATTGTTTGAATCTCTTGTTAAAATATCCCCCATCTGATTTGTGAGTTGTTGAGATCTCTGTTAATCTTATACTCGCTTAGATGAGAGGTTTGAGTTCCGTGTTTTGACTGTGTACTCTTCTCTCTTTGTGTGGCCAGCCACTTTCCCAGACTAAGCACTGTCATTACACACTGCTCTGTTTGCCTGGTTTGTGTGCCCCTGCCATTGGTATTCAGCCCCTGAATTACGGGGGTCAGGGGTGTCCTATTAGGGATGTGTAAGAGAGGGATGGCTGGAGAGGGTGGTGGAGTCAAGTCACTGCTGCAGTCTTAATAAAGGCCTGGCCCGAGCCTCATCCAGGCCCATAATGTTGCAAGTGTGCACAGGGCTTGTTCAACAATATTTGCCAGAATGTTAGAGATTTTGAATAGTCTAGTGTGCATGACCAAAGGAAAGCTAGGCGGGATGTAGCCTACTGACACACAGAGACAAGCAGCTGCTACTGCAGCCAGACTACAGAACATGTCAAAGGATGTGACTAAAGTTCTTGGCCAGGGTTCTGAGACTAGAGTGGAGGTATCCTCCTGGCTGAGCCCCGTTGGCTGGTTCGATGTGTGGCCTGGCCTGCTGCTTAGTGCTGAAGTGAGAGCGACAGCAGTGAGCACGACACAGGCAGAGCTGGAGCAAGAATGGAGCAGGCTCCCGTCGCAATGTCCAAAGAAAGGGGGATGAAAGCAAGGCAGTGGCGGAGCAGGGTCAGGAGAGCGATAATACTTGGTCCTAGTCAGAAACACTGGTCTGAGATTCACAGGCTAGTGAGGCTACAGGCTCCTGCCATCATCTCTCCATAAAAAGCAAGTGTCACTCTCCCTCGTTCGGGCGGAGTTCGGCGGTTGAAGTCACCGGCCTTCTAGCCATCGCTGATCCTCTTTTCATTTTCCTTTGGTTTTGTCTTGTCTTCCATCACACCTGGTTCCAATCCCATCAATTACATGCTGTGTATTTAACCCTCTGTTCCCCCTCATGTCCTTGTCGGTGACTGTTTATTGTAAGTGCTTGTTCACGGCTGTCCTGGTGTGCGCGGGTTTATATACCCATTTGATTGTTCTGTTTTCCGGTGTTTTCTTTTTGTTATTAAACTGCGCCGTTCGGAAACTGTTTTCGTTCTCCTGCGTCTGACTTCTCTGCTGCCAGTACACACTCCTTACAGCAAGGCTGTATTCAGTGGTTTTTTTCCTGTTCATGTAAACTCTTGTGGCAATTTTCATATGTTCGGGAAATAATCCTTTAGTAGAAAATGTTCTGGCGTTGGTCATCTTTAATAAAAACAACAGTCGTTCCTCATTAACTGTTGTGATAACAGCTGACGTGAGGTGCAGGCGAGCCTCTTTTTTGTTTGTTTTTTTTGTGCCATATGAATAACAAGTTTTGGGTCTTTGTTTTTTAACAGAGTTTCATTTCTCATTAACAGTGTGTGTTTGTTCTCTTTACTCTGCCCTTTATGTTTGAAAACGTTCCATGAGGGCATTAACTCTTTATTCTCCTGTTCCTTATCAAGGTAGTTGTTTACGAACTTGGAACGTTTCCATCCCATGTTCAGCTACGTTCGTACCTTCTAATTGTAAACTTGTGTGATGTTCTTCTGCTGAGGAGAGAGCAGAGGACAGCACCGAGCGGAGATCTAGGAGGGGCAGCCAGCTGATCTCTGAATCGCATTAAAAAGTCTTTGGGCATCACGAGCCCCGCCCTGGGGGTACCAGCGGGAGTCGCGTTATAGGGTGACCTGGGAACGCAGGGAGCAGAGAGTCAGAGAGGTCACTGCCACAGATCGTTATCTGTACCTGTCATGCACACTCGGGGCCTCTGGGACCCGGCCGGGGCCCCACAGAGCACAGTGTAGGGACAGAACCTGTGTGAGTCAGCATTCCAAGGCCATTCCTCTCACTTTGTAGTCTGACAACATGATGGACAGGCCCGTCCCCACGACACAGGAAATGGCCCCACTCCAGCAGGTCTGCACAATGCCACAGAGTATTGTGATTTAAGAGGAGTGGTTATTTGAGGGTATATGCTTTGTCTCAAGATGGCAAATGTTTGTTTTTACCTTTCCTCTCTCTGGTGTCTGAGCTTTATTTAGTTTTAGAGACTAGCAACAAAAATGCAAGCTCTGGTGAAAAAACATATGGCTTAAGAAATGTGATTGTTCTAGAATAAGGATGGTAACTTGACTGATTGATCATATTAAGTCATTGCTTTTCAATTGAAAACACGATTCAGTCCTACAGCCACAGCGCATAGTTACTGTAGTGTTCAGTAATGTTTTGTACTGCGGGGCTTGGGCTTCTAGTGGCGTTCTACCACAGCGGGGGCCTTTTAAAGCTGTTGTGTGAGTGACTCATGCCTGAGTCATATTCCGCCTCTGAAGTGTTCGTCATGGAAACATGCCCGGGGTTCTGTTTAATTTATCTAAAACCTCATAAAACAAAGTACACCTGACATTCAAAACTCCAGCAGACAGACAGACAGGCAGGCACAACAATAATGCTCCACAGCTGTTTTTAAACACAACATGGAAAACAGAGGAGCGTTGCTGCTGTAACTAACTCTCATCCCCTCAGCAGATCACTGTCTGTCTTCTCCGTAGTCTGTAGCAGTGGATCTATCTGACCGGCCTCTGTGTCTTTCTCCCCTGTGTGTGGGACAGGCGTTTTCCACCATAGTGATGTTTTGACACCAGAATAATAGCCCTCTTTGTGTGACTGCTTAGGGTGGTTGAGTGGGTGCAAACCAAACAGGCTCATTCAATGTGCCGGCCAAGTTAATGCACCATTAATAATGGTTGGGGGTGAATTATGGGAGGGGATAATAGGGGAGCGAGGGGTTGAGGGGTCGAGGTGGGACAGGAGACAAAGAGTAGCCAGAACTAGGTCACCTAAACATGACGGAGCGAACAGGCTCCCAACACCACACCATGGTGTGACCACACTCAACACTCACTGACCTATTCCGGAAAAGTGACTTTACAGTGACAATGAAAAAGACTGCAATCTGCTATTTTAATTCCACAAGCGTGCATACAGTGTTGGCCACTAATTCCATCCCTTACGGATACCTGCTATTACATTTCTCACATGTCAACAAAAAGGCTTCACTACTCGGGGGGGGGGGGGGGGGGCGCCGTCTGTAGCGTAGCCCTGAGAGAGCCCCGAGGCAGGCTGAAGAGGCAGCATGGGCGTCCTGAGCTAGTCAGCTCAGTGGACCAGTGGGGGGGATTGACCAACCCTGAGCAGGGTTTATTCCATCACCCAGACAGGTCCATTGTTCACACGCAGCGGGGGAGAACAAAAGGCGAGCGCTCTGGAGAGTTCAGGAGGCTGCATGCGTTCACCTGATTCACTGACTGGGCCCAATCCCCCCCATGGGGGGAAACAGTGTTGGAATGTCCCGGTGCTTAGGCCCTCACATCTATTAGTCTTTGGGTGATAACATTTGTTTTTACATCTGGTGGAGCACCGCAGCAGGCCCTCTCACTTTCTCATAGTCACATACACACCCTTCCCCACACACACACACACACACGCACACATGCAGAAACACTGGTTTCTAATGGGACCGGACTGTACATTGCATTGTCTGAACTGGCCTGGCCTGAAGCACTAACACATTTGATGGTGGAAAACTCGTTTATTGTTTAAACGTTACAACTCTTCATGCTATTTCACACAGAGATCCATCCACTTAGGGACATTCCCACAATTATACGAAGTGGAATCCATTCTGTGTCTGTCTTTAAGTCAGCGTATACTTACATCAGGTGTTGACAGTCCTATTGCTTTTCTGTTATACAGGCAAAAATAAATCCCTCTCGTTTCAGGTCCAAACTGATCCCAGATCTGGAGGGCGTAATAGGCTCACTGGGATTAATGGATATCCTGGGAGGAGAGACCTCAGCAGTGAAATTAAAAGCTTTTCTGTCTTACTAGCAGAATGATGGGGGGAAATTAGCCTCACTCAGACAGGAAATACCTCCAGTACAATCTGCCTGGGGTCCTAACTACAAAACCCCATGCCAACTGCTGTTACACGCAGGGCCTCATGCTGCACGGCACTCTGGGAGATGACAGGGGAACAAGCGGCTTTAGATTTTCCGATTGGCTTTCGGAATAGCTCTCAGTAGCCTCTCAATTTTAAAGCTTTGAAAGTACAAATGTGATTATAAGGAATTACACCAAAAGCTCCACCATGTCCTTCCTGTTATTGGTCAATTTGAATTGTTACCTTCAGTGTAATATTTACGCTACCCCACCATGAGCTGCGGGACAGGGAGAGAAGGGGGAAGTTATCAGAATTTGCCAGCTGGGTCCTGAGCCACCTACCAATAACCTCCATGCATCACTGTGCTGTGTTGTGCTGGTGGCTACCTGGCTGGCATTACCAAACATCCTGATGGGCCTCTGTCCTCCGCCACGGCCCGATACAAGCGGCGTGTTGTTAGCATGCTGTTTGTGTTAATTTAGGAACTTAACGACAGCAAGGGTCTCCCAGAGACTGATTACACAGTGGATGTAATCGCCCAGCAGCATCACACCATCGCTACAGGTCTGATTAATCACCACACTGCCTAATAGCACTGCTTAACACACAGGTTTGTCCTGATTTAAGTAATTACCTTAAACCAGAAGTTTATTATCTTTACGACTGAGCCCAGTGATAAAAAAAGGAGACTGTCGAGAAAAGCCAAGGAAGATTGTACCTGGTGAATGAGGGACATAATTCAAATACAATACATTAAATATGGCGCTGCCGCGGCTGTCAAAGTGCTCGCCTGCCAACATTCATATTACCCCACTGGAACACTTTACAGGGGGCGGCTTGGATTACACCTCAGTGAAGGGTGTAGGTACCAGCTGAATGGGGAATTACTCCAAAGGCCCATTTAGATCTGCACCTTTAAACAAGGTCCTAGTTCATTTCAAACAGAAAGGGGGAAAAACATTGTCGAGCTCTGAAGAGAACAACTGAAAACAAGTGACTGTTTGACGGCGTGTATATAAGACTGTGTATTAGCTGTGACCATGTCAGCTGATTTAATGGTGTGAAGTGGCGTCTTGATGAGGTTGGATCGCAGTCGGGCAATCGGAGTGTTCTCTTTCCATGGTGTGGGACGTTACTGAAAGGAGGGGGAACTAAATAACGAAGCTGGGACTGTTTATGAATGATGCACCATTCTTCTCTTCTTCTCCTCATTGTATACAGCCCTGTCGGTGATGGATGGTTGTGAGCCAGAAATAGCCCCCGCTTCCTGCCTCTTCGCGCTTCTCACCACTCCTCTCCTGCTTCCTAGTCTGATCGCTAAAACAACGCTAAAATAGAACCAGTCTTCCAACGGCCCTGTCCTTTCAGCACTTTATAAACAGTCTCTTCTGACTCGATGGGACGCTGCCCAGTATCCATGACCTGCCAAGTGAAATGTGCAACTCTATAACTTCTGTATTTGCAAACAAGGCAACGGTCTTCATGACACATATCCCGTGACCTTACTAGTGCTGCCTAGTGGTTTGACTTCTCACTGTTTGTTTTGTCCGAGGTACTTCACTGCTGTTTGTGATGTAAAGCAGGTCCCCTCTCGACTGGCTTTTATACAGGGATGTTTAGAAAGAGCACCAAGTCTTCCCAGAATGGAAAGCTCCACTACAACTAAGCCCTTCAAACAGGCCAACAGTTGTGGCCACTACAGAAACCACTCTGTGGTGGTGGGTGGACAGAACAGCTCCTATTTCAGCCCAGATTACCAGAGGTCTCCTCTGTGAATGCTAGTATAAGAGGATTGGCCCGGCTCCTCTCCGCCCACATTGTCCTCTGACCTCTGTGTCCTTAGCTTATACAAACTCTGCCCTCTCTACACAAAGAACTTGTTCAGCTGCTCAGGAGTGACCTGCCTACCCAGCACTCTCTCCATTAAAGAGGTGTGGTCAGGAGAGAGATAGAAGCTAAAGTCCCCCCCACTAACCTCCTCACTGAATTCCATTTGATCACCCTCAGGCCAGAGTCATCCAGGGTTGCTTTAGAAATCTCTGCTGTGAAACACGGCAATGCTGTTACAGTTGACGCAGCATAGCGTTCACTTCAACAGGTTCTGGATGGAGAAACAATCTCAGCCAGGGAGTTTCTTGTAAAACATAAATTAGGACCAGCTGCTGTGGGATGCCGCATGCAGAGGGATGCCTCCTGTTAGTTTGGATCCAAGACTGACCGGTACCTTAGCAGGGGGGAGTTCCCGGTTGGAGACCGGCCTGCTCCTTGACTGTCTGCTTGGGGGCCCTCAAATTTGTCTTGAAATGCCTAACACCAATGTTTTATAAAAAATGACCTGACCCTCATAAAACCTCAATTTCTTTCCTTGCTTTTTTCCGTTTTCCTTGCGTGGCCAGCTGTGCTCTCTTGTGTTTCCGGACATAAATAATACAATCCCTGTGTCCCTGGGTCTGGTTTTGGTTAAGAGACTGTAAAGCTGTTTTTAAAGCCGTTTCATGCTAACCCTAATACTTTTCAAAGTCACGTTAGTGTATCTTAAAATTATCTGTGTGTCTTAAACAAAAATGAGGTCTCTTCCAACAGCCTTGCTGAGAAAGCGGCTTCAATTACTAAGCACTTACTAAGACATATTTTGTAAATGTACTAATATATCTTAAGTAAATTAAATTACAATTTATTTCATGTGTGTTTCATTGGGCTCTGACTCTGAGCTGTAATCCTGTATAACCCTGAATAATAATTTGTCTCACAGCGAAATAATACTGTGGCATTTCGGGAATTTGATTCTGTCATGTTCACAAGCATGATTTAGACTAGAGTGTGACTGAGTGAGTAGCTGGGTACACTATACTACCCCGTCAGTGCTGTCTACGGTGTCTACTGTCTACCGCCTGCTCAGACGTCAGAGGTGCTGTTACTGTTAGGATGGGTAGTTGTTGTTGCAGGGCGCTAGAAGAAGAAGCCTCTTCCCAATGCTGTCAGGCCCAGTTTGCGTCGGGACTCCAGTTCTCCTTGATGCAGTCCATCATCCCTCTTAGTTCAAAGACTGACTAGCTGCAGGTCTTTGTCAAAAGCCCAGTTGGAGATCTTTTATGTTCAAGATGTAGGATTTCTTAGGATGACTTTGATTATTTATTTATTCCACTCCTCTTGTGTGATAGTGCCAATATTTTAGGCGAAACTGCTCAGCTTGCAATGAAATTCATGTTGCTTTATTGTAGCCCCGTTTTGCCTTTGAAACTAAGCTTTTGAAAAGCCCAGCTCTTATTTATGAGTCTGAACAATTTTTCTCTCCGTCTCGCCCTCTTCTTCTCTGTTCTGCAGCCCCGCACCACGTCTTCCCGACGTTCCACACGCCCATCCCGATTGACATGCGTCACCATGAGGGAAGATACCTCTATGAACCACACACCCTACATGCCATGCATGGGTAAGTCAGGCTGGTTTCTACTGTATACACAACCTGTTTACACTAATAGATAGAAATGAGCTATTAGATGGCCTTGTTTTAGCCAACACTACATAGTATTTATTATTATTATTATTAGTATTTAAAGGGCAACCTTCCCTTTAAAGGATGAGAGCAAAAGTGTTGGCCAGATTTAATATCACAGGTGAAATATTATTATCTTTACAAATTACTATCCAATGTCATTTCATACAGAATGTTAACATTGTTCCTTACATCTCTCGTTTCCTATAACAGTTGATGATTATGGGGGACAGCGTTGCTTTTTTGCCAGGTATCAACCTACAAGCCTGTGGCCAGCCAATACACATCCTCTTTCCATTAGTTAGCTGTACAGGGCTGGATCCATCACAAATGACTTGACACACACACACACACACACACACACACACACACACACACACACACACACACACACACACACACACACACACACACACACACACACACACACACACACACACACACACACACACACACACAACCTTTCCCCCTCTACCTACAACAGTCCTCTACGTTCCGTACTGTGTTATAGTGGACCTAATCTGTTTGGTCACAAGAAAACAACATCATTACTCTCCCACATAGTACAAGCTTTTTTTATGTAACGGTTTTGACTTGAGGTTATTATTTATAGGGGTGCCAGGTAGGTTGTGCCTACCAGAGAAAACATTGGTTTCTCCTTTTGGTTTGGGAGGGAATGAGTCCCATCTGGTACGTCAAGTCTACACCAATTCAAAGGACTTATGTAAAAGTCAGGATGGAAATAAACATTTCATAAACCCTTAAAACATTGGAAAGAACTTCAAAAACAACTATATTATTTTGCGTGGGTTGTATTAGAAACACCAATGATTACACACACACATATATAATAATATCACAATGAGTTCTGGTTCCTCCAGAAATGTCCTGTACCTCGGGCCTAAGAGTCCAGCCCGGTAAATGGAGTTCAGGGAACTCCCGTGACCTTAGTCACGCAATGTTTGTCCGTTCATTCAAGTGTAGCGTAAACCCAGTATTAATCATACAATCAATATAACCATATTTTACCACAGAACTTTAAAGCGTATCAACTCTTACTAAGTCCTCAAACTACAACTAACTACATAAATCATCACAGTATACATCACATCAAAACAAATGAAATACCGTATGCAAAAAGGTGGTGGTCAGTCAGACAATCCAATAGATCTCCAGCGGAGAAAGACCACGAAGAACGGAGAGGTGTAGTCCACGGACGCAAAGAGTGGATCCGATCCTGGGTAAACTCTCTTAGGCTACAAAACACACGTTTAACAGCAACAAAACAAACGGAATAGAGAAGCTTCGGAACTGAGGGTTGAACACATTTACTCCCTCAGTGAGATTGGTCTGTGGGTGATAGGCCGTGGTCAACTTCTGTCTCAGGTTCCATCTTTGGCAGGTCTCCTCAAAGAGATCAGAGACAAATTGGGAACCTCGAGCAGACAGGATGTAATCAGGCACTCCCCAGCGAGTCAGGATCTCTTTCGTGAGGATGTTAGAGACGGTCCTTGCTGTGGCCTGACGCAGGGAAAAGAGTTCCACCCACTTTGAATAATAATCAACAAAAACAAGCATGTACACATTCTGAATGGAGCTTCTAGGAAATGGACCCATCAAATCCACTCCTAACATTTCCCAAGGTCGGGTAACCACCGTTTGCTGCAACTTGCCAGCAGGCTTTCTACCTTCTGGTTTGTACATTTGACAAACCTGACAGTTTCGGATGTGTGACTTCACATCCATGCTCAGATGTAGCCAGTACAGTAATGCTTGCAACCGCTTGTAGATTTTGAACCTGCCCAAATGACCAGCTAATGGGTCTTCATGGAAATGTTGAAGCAGTTGAAGGCGTAGAGTTTCAGGTATGTACATTTGGTAGAGTGTTCTGTGAGGTAGTTGTACAACTCAGTAGACTTTGTCTTCAATGATGGTAAGCTTTGTGGTAGGATTGACCATCTTTTCTCAATCTTCCAAGATAGTCTGGTACAAAGCCTGTACTTCTGGATCATCCTGTTGGGCTTTCCTTATGGCCTCATCAGAGATGGGAAAGTCAGTTTTGGGCGAGTCTCGACTGCTTGACAGGACAGTAGCACATGTAAGATGAGGGCCACCGTTATCACAAGCAGGAGCTCTGGACAAGGCATCTGGAACAGTGTTGTATTTTCCTTTCCTGTATTCTACTGCAAAGGTGAACTCTTGCAACCGTAGAGCCCATCTTATGAGTCTGGTGCTTGGTTTGTTGGTCTTGAACACCCACACAAGGGAGGAATGGTCAGTGACCACAGTGAAGTGTCTTCCCTCCAGGTAGTACCTCCACTTTTCCAAAGCCCAGACAACTGCAAGGCACTCTTGCTCGGTTGTGGAGTAGTTCCGTTCTGCTCTATTCAATGTCCGACTGGCGAACGCTAGCACTTCTTCAGTGCCAAGTCCAGTCTGTTGGACTAGGACAGCACCAAGTCCAACATAACTTGCATCAGTGTAAACAACAAAAGGGCAATCAAAGTTGGGATGACCTAAAATGAGAGTTGTGACGATGTGTTGTTTCAGGGTTTCAAAGGAGGTCTGGCACTCTGCCGTCCATTGGAATTTCAGTCCTTTTCGCTTCAACGCGTTGAGGGGTTCTGCCACCTGGGAGAAGTTCGACACAAACCGATGGTACCATCCAGCCATACCAAGGAACCGTTGAAGGGCCTTGAGTGTGGTTGGCACAGGGAAGTCTTGTACAGCATTTGTCTTTTCAGGATCCACATGAATGCCGTCGAAAGACACAATATGGCCAAGGAACTTCAGGGAGGTTTGGCAGAAGTTGCTCTTCTTCATATTCAAGGTCAGACCAGCTTCTCTTAGCTTGTCCAACACCGCTTAAAGATCTTGAAAGTGTCTTTCTCTGTTCTGAGAGTAGATAATTATAATCGTCCAGGTAGATGAAACAGATCTTCCCTTTGAGCTCACCTAAAGCAATCTCCATGAGTCTTTGGAAAGTGGCAGGTGCATTCTCTAATCCAAAAGGCATCACCTTAAAGGAAAACAAGCCCACTGCACAGACAAAAGCAGTCTTGTCCTTGCTTTCCTGGTCCATCTCAACCTGCCAATAACCACTATTGCGGTCAAGGGTAGTGAACACAACAGTGCCAGACAATGACTCCAGGATCTCATGGATGGTGGGAAGAGGATAGGCATCAGTCTGGGAAACATTGTTGGTCTTCCTATAGTCCACACAAAATCTAAGACCACCAGTCTTTTTTTGGGATGAGGACAACCGGAGCAGCCCAGGGAGAGGAGGAACGTTCTATTATATCTTGTGTTAACATATCATTAATGAGTCCCTTTTGGATGATTAGCTTCACTGGGGACAAACGATATGGCTTTTGCTTGATCGGCATTTCCTGTGTAAGGAATATTTTGTGCTTCAGGAGCCCGGTGCGTCCCAGCTTTGAAGTACATACATCAGCATTATTCTGCAGCTGTTCCAACAGCCTTAACTCCTCTGGCTGTTCCAGTTGAGCTCTTCTCACAGCCTGTAAAAGGAGATCGTCGGAAGGATTATCAAGGGTTAGTGGTACCGGAGCAACAGCTGAGAAGAGTGCCCCATTTGATCCCCAATCATGTAACTTTGTAGCTTCTGATTGGAAGAAATGCTTCTTGCTCGGATTGTATGGAAACCAGTAGCAATTGTGTGCGATATTAATCTGGACACCACTGAAGTACATGAAATCAATTCCCAACACGACAGGAAAAGCAAAGTTCTTGGTTTGTAGGATAACAGAAGGAATCATATAGGAGCGGTTACACAGGCGGAACTCTACCTCACTCCATCCAAGTGGTCGTCTAGCCTCACCATCTGCCAGGTAGAGTGGACCTTCTGTCCACGGCTTCAAGTTGTAGAGTGGACCTTCTGTCCACGGCTTCAAGTTGTGTTGTGGACCTTTAACCTCCTTCCACAGTTTCTCATTGAGCAGTGTGTAGGATGACCCGGTATCCAAGATGGCTCTTCCTGTCCATGGGTCTATGGACAGGGGTAACACCAGTTGGTGCGGTATTAACTGAAAGGAAGGGGATGTCGATGGGGGGGCGTAGGCAGTGACTCTTGGGGTTTCAGCTCTGGTTAAAGCACCCAGAGTAGGATGGTCATTCCTGCGAAGAGAGTTAGGTGTGTTGGCCTGTTGTGATTTGTGGTTTCTGGAAGGGTTTACTTGATACGGTCTTGGACATGTAGCTGAAGAATGTCCCTTTTGGCTACATCTCCAACAGAACATGAGAGGGGTCTTGACTGGAGACTCTGGCTGTTGTTGATGGTCTGTCTTGGGTAACTGTTTGGGTGTCTGTTTCTTTCTCTGGTCATATTGCTGTTGGCATTCTCTGTCCTTCTCAAACTGCTGTCCCAAGCGAACCAGTCCATCGACAGTGGTGAATCGTTCTCGGAGTTGACTGGCTAGTAGTGGGTTGATGTTCTTCAAGATCAATTTAACCTGTTGCGACGAGCCATCCCGGATCCGGGATCGTGAATACAGCCTCAAGCTCATTACCATAACGCAACGTTAACTATTCATGAAAATCGCAAATTAAATTAAATCAATATGCTAGCTCTCAAGTTTAGATTTTCGTTAACAACATTGTCATCTCAAATTTTCAAAAATATGCTTCTCAACCATAGCAAAATAAGCATTTGTGTAACAGTATTGATAGCCTAGCATAGGATTATGCCTGACATTCAGCATGCAATGCATTTCACAAAAACCAGAAAAGCATTCAAATAAAATAATTTACCTTTGAAGAACTTCAAATGTTTTCAATAAGGACTCTCAGATAGCAAATGTTCAGTTTTTACAAAAATATTATTTGTGTTGACATATCGCTCCGTTTTCTTCATCACGTTTGGGAAAAAAAACGAAAATTAAGTCATTAAAACGCAAACTTTTTTCCAAATTAACTCCATAATATTGACAGAAACATGGCAAACCGATGTTTAGAATCAATCCTCAAGGTGTTTTTCACATATCTATCGACGATAAATCCATCGTGGCAGTTGACTTTCTCTTCTGAAGAAATGGAACGCGCATGGACCTAAAGATTACGCTATAATTTCGACACAGGACACCGGGCGGACACCTGGTAAATGTAGTCTCTTATGGTCAATCTACCAATGATATGCCTACAAATACGTCACAATATTGCAGACACCCTGGAGAAATGACAAAGGGCAGGCTCATTCCTGGCGCATTCACAGCCATATAAGGAGACATTGGAACACAGTGCCTTCAGAATCTGGGGCATTTCCTGTATGAAACTTCATCTTGGTTTCACCTGTAGCATTAGTTCTGGGGCACTTAGATAATATCTTTGCAGTTTTGGAAACGTCAGAGTTTTTTCTTTCCAAAGCTGTCAATTACATGCATAGTCGAGCATCTTTTCATGACAAAATATATTTTTAAAAACGGGAACGTTTTTTTATCCAAAAATTAAAAGAGCGCCCCCTATCACAAATAAGTTATTGACCTCTTCCTCCTCAATGCCAGGTTTCCACCTTCTGCACAGGGAGTGGTAACCGTATGCAAAATCACGGATACTCTCTTTCTCTCTTTGTACTCGATTTCTGACTCTTGTCTACCAATTCACCTGTGTAGTCCTCAGACAGAAATGCAGAGGAAAACTTGGCCTCAAAGTCAGCCCAGGAGGTAGTGGTGAGACGTGCCACATCCCACCAGTCTCGAGCTGTCCCATGCAACACATTCCTCAATGTGGCAAGGAGTTCTTCGTCAGCCAGGGGATTGAGGGCAAGAAAGTCATGACATCTTTCTAGATACATTAGCGGATCAGGACTGTCATCTTTTTTCCCAAAGGTGGGAAATTGCAATTTAATGGGCATCGCCCCCACATGACGTCGACTCAAATCACCATGAACAAACGAGCTAGGAGGGGATTGAGGAAGTAGAGGGGGAGGGCATTATCGGACAATGAAAATGAACACCAGGATGCATGGTGGATTGCATCCTGCAAGGGGTGGCTGCAGCATGGCCTGGTCTTGGCTGTTCAGAGGTGCCAGCTTGGCCCTCGGTGGTCTGAACTGAAGTGGACACCAGAGAAACTCTGTAAGGAGTTGTGCCTAATGGAGGCCATGTCCACAGACACGTCATCCAACATTTTAACACAATTAGAGAGTTCTGTCTGCAAGTGGCCTACAGTGTTAAACATGGGAGAAAAAACACAATTAACATCCTTGAGGACCTCAGTGTGGTGATGTTGCAGGTGCCATTGGAGAGTGGCAGTGAGTTGGTTTCTTTGGTAGTCAAACTGCCTGTCCATGGCACCAGTAATTTCCCGTCTTCCACTCTCACTGAGCTCTGTCAGCGTGTGGGTTAGAGTGCTCAGTGAGTTTCTGAATTCCATGGCACTCTGTTGTTGCTCTTCCCTCAGACATTTGAAATTATGGTGGATAAGAGTTTGGAGATGTTGTTGAGTCCGACGAATATCAAGGATGTCACCTTGAAGTTGTAAGACTACAACCTCTGGAGATAAACCAGACAATGGAGGAAGGTTGGGTGTCAGAGGGAGGGCTAGCTCAGTACTTTCACACAGATCCATGTCAATAAGTGAGTAACTGGTTAGACCTCCTGTGGCCTGTGGTCCAGACCGAGCATTCAGATTCCTAGGGCTCTGGCCCAAATCAACTCCATTATCTCCATTCACATTATGATTTGTATTGTCAGCTTGATGGTCAGAATGGCCCTGTGTATTCCCATTGACAGGTATGACATGGATGAGCACATTATCTTGGGGTGAATCCATTATTTTAATTCCACACAAAAGATTTGCTTTGGTTAGTTGTCAATGTTGAGCTGTCCCATCTGGGGTGCCATTGGGAGGGAATGAGTCCCATCTGGTCCGTCAAGTCTACACCAATACAAAGAACTTATGTAAAAGTCAGGATGGAAATACATTTTTCATAAACCCTTAAAACATTGGAAAGAACTTCAAAAACAACTATATTATTTTGCGTGGGTTGTATTAGCAACACCAATGATGCCACACACACACACACACACACACACACACACATATATATAATAATATCACAGTGAGTTCTGGTTCCTCCAGAAATGTCCTGTACCTCGGGCTTAAGAGTCCAGCCCGATAAAGGAGTTCAGGGAACTCCCGTGACCTTAGTCACGCAATGTTTGTCCGTTCATTCAAGTGTAGCGTAAACCCAGTATTAATCATACAATCAATATAACAATATTTTACCACAGAACTTTAAAGCGTATCAACTCTTACTAAGTCCTCAAACTACAACTAACTACATAAATCATCACAGTATACATCACATCAAAACAAATGAAATACCGTATACATAGATCTCCAGCGGAGAAAGGCCACGAAGAACGGAGAGGTGTAGTCCACAGACGCAAAGAGTGGATCCCATCCTGGGTAAACGGAATCGAGAAGCTTCATGTCTCCATCACAACCCCACTTTTGCGCAGCGGATGCTGGCTATTTAATTGGGAATTAAAGGGAAAGCGTCCTATTGGAAGGAGAAGCACTGAGACGGTTCAGAAAAATTCAGGGCCGTCACAAAGTACAGAGGTCACCAATACAGTATCGTAATTGGTTATGTGATGCTTACATGTACATTCATTCAACTTTCAGGTTATTGTGCTGTCTGTTGGATATTTAGCTTGCTTAGTAGTGGCCATGATTGGTTTGGTAGCAACATCTCAGTTCTTTAACAAGTGAAATTGAACCAGAACGTTTTTTTGACTTTGCTATAGAAACGACGTTATCTTTATCTTAACAATGATAGTAGTAAAACACAAAAAAGTCAATAGAATTCTGGAAATAGTGTTCGGCTTAATTTCCATTTCAATTCAGTAGATTTGATGGTGATACATACTGTTTGCCTGGCTTCAGCAGGGCTATTTATCACAGCACCAGGGAAGTAGAGGGGGAAGAAAATCTGTCTCTACACACGGCCACCTTGATTAATGTGATTTGATCTTGACAGTGGACCCCTAATTCATCAAGACCTTGATCTAGCTGTCTTTCCCCGTGCCTGTGCCAAATTCACTCTAATTACAGGAACATTGCACAGCAAATTAAGTGTGGTGTCATTTGTCGAGGAGACGCGGCAGTCAGGCCCACTTTATTATACGCTGGTGGTTGCGTGTCAGAGGTCCCCTGCTTGATTGTCGAACATGACATCTCCATACAGTCCCCTTTATCATTGTTTGCATATAACATAATGAGAGGGCTGGTTATTTTGTCACAGCTGTCATAAAGTGGGGAGGAAGCGGCGGCAGTGGGAGGAAGTGGGAAGAGTCTCTTCTTCTGGGGTTTTTCTACTGTATGGGGGAGAGATTTTTAATCACTGTCAAATGAGAGGACAGGAGCAGTCCTGGGCTCAAAGCAGTGGTTCAGCTAGAGACCGAGAACAGTAGGGATGGGGATACTAACCTCCTTTGCTGTGCTCCTTTCCGGGTAGCTATGCAGGAGCATAGCTATGATACAAACCACCCGCATGGAGTGTGTGCGTTGACACAAGCTGTCCCGGCATTCATGACACTATGACAAATCATGGCTGTTCTAGAAACCTCTCAAAACTTTTTAGGAGTAGTTTTTCACCTGTTGTAAGATATAAGCACAGCTACAGCAAAGTTAGGTACTTTCCAACGAATGACAATCCAGAGAGAATATGATATCATTTTAACACGCATTATTCGCAGAGAGAATCTTTTTTTTTTTTTTTTTACCTTTATCAATATGATCATTAAAACAAAGTGCACAAGTTGTGGTTCAGTTTCTTTAGATGTTGTTGCTCCCATCCTGAGTATCCCAGACTAGGGGGGGGGAATAACAGTGTCTCAGTCTGCCCATTATTATCTATGAGGCGGATTACGTCTACTAAACTGCCCAGGGCTATAAGATCAGATCAAGTCATTGACAGAGGCTGCCAGTGAGTGCAACACTCCCATTAATATCCTAACACTGTAGCTTCTGGCTCTGTTGCTCTGTGACTTCAGTTCTAACGACTCTATAATCGCTGTCTCATTCCCATTTCCCATCTGTTTGTTTATGGCTATCAGGAACAACTCTGCAGAGATGACTTGTTTGGTTGATTGGTAAAGTGTTGTCAGCCCAGAAGGTACAATTTTAAAAAGGGCAAATCATGTAGTTTCTTCCCACAGTGGATCGCTATGAGTCAGGCAAGCAAGACTATTTCTAATGTTATTACGGCAGTGCTGTTTCTACAGTTTTACCTGTCAGCTCTAGTTTTAAACACAACAATTAGTAGATGTTTTATCAATCAGCAAATAATGCTACAGGTTGACCAGCTTTCCTAGTAGGTAGAAGTCAGTGGAGGCTCCTCAGAGGAAGAAAGGGAGGACCTGTCATGTTTGTCATTTATTATCATGTCTTGTCCCTGTGCTCCCCATTCTGTTCGTTTCCCTCTGCTGGTCTTATTGGGTTCTTTCCCTCTTTCTATCCCTCTCTCTCCCCCTCCCCCTCTCACTCTCTCGCTCTCTCTTCTCTCTATCGTTCCGTTCCTGCTCCCAGCTGTTCCTATTCCCCTAATCATCATTTAGTCTTCCCACACCTGTTCCCGATCCTTTCCCCTGATTAGAGTCCCTATTTATTCCTTTGTGTTCCGTTCCTGTCCCGTCGGTTCCTTGTTTTGTATTCACCATGCTGTGATTGCGTTTCGCCCTGTCCTGTCGTGTTTTTGCTGTGATTGTGTATCGCCCTGTCCTGTCGTGTTTTTGCTGTGATTGTGTATCGCCCTGTCCTGTCGTGTTTTTTGCCTTCATCAGATGCTGCGTGTGAGCAGGTGTCTCTGTCAACTACGGCCTGCGCCTACCCGAAGCGACCTGCAGTCTGTGGCCGCTTCTCCAGTTATTCCCCTCTACAGACTAGAGGATTTCTGTTATTCCCTGTTTGGACTTAAATAAACTCTGTTTCTGTTAAGTCGCTTTTGGGTCCTCTTTCACCTGCATGACAGAAGGAACCGACCAAGGAATGGACCCAGCGACTTCAGACGCTCGTTACACTGCCGTCAAGATCCAAGGAGCCATGCTCGGCAGACACGAGCAGGAATTGTCTGCTGCTCGCCATGCCGTGGAGAACCTGGCCGCTCAGGTTTCCGACCTCTCTGGACAGTTCCAGAGTCTACGTCTCGTGCCACCTGTTACTTCCTGGCCTGCCGAGCCTCCAGAACCTAGGGTTAATAACCCACCTTGCTACTCCGGGCAGCCCACTGAGTGCCGCTCCTTTCTCACGCAGTGTGAGATTGTGTTCTCTCTCCAACCCAACACATACTCTAGAGAGAGAGCTCGGGTTGCTTACGTCATTTCTCTCCTTACTGGCCGGGCTCGAGAATGGGGCACAGCTATCTGGGAGGCAAGGGCTGATTGCTCTAACAAGTTCCAGAACTTTAAAGAGGAGATGATTCGGGTTTTTGACCGTTCAGTTTTTGGTAGGGAGGCTTCTAGGGCCCTGGCTTCCTTATGCCAAGGTGAACGGTCCATAACGGATTATTCTATTGAGTTTCGCACTCTTGCTGCCTCTAGTGAGTGGAACGAGCCGGCGCTGCTCGCTCGTTTTCTGGAGGGACTCCACGCAGTGGTTAAGGATGAGATTCTCTCCCGGGAGGTTCCTTCAGATGTGGACTCTTTGATTGCTCTCGCCATCCGCATAGAACGACGGGTAGATATTCGTCACCGGGCTCGTGGAAGAGAGCTCGCATCAACGGTGTTTCCCTGCTCCGCATCGCAACCATCTCCCTCCTCTGGCTTTGAGACTGAGCCCATGCAGCTGGGAGGGATTCGCATCTCGACTAAGGAGAGGGAACGGAGGATCACCAACCGCCTGTGCCTCTATTGCGGAGTTGATGGACATTTTGTTAATTCATGTCCAGTAAGAGGCCAGAGCCCATCAGTAAGCGGAGGGCTACTGGTGAGCGCTACTACTCTGGTCTCTTCATCTAGATCTTGTACTACTATGTCGGTCCATCTACGCTGGACCGGTTCGGGTGCTACATGCAGTGCCTTGATTGACTCTGGGGCTGAGGGTTGTTTCATGGACGAAGCATGGGTTCGGAAACATAACATTCCTTTCAGACCGTTAGACAAGCCTACGCCCATGTTTGCCTTAGATGGTAGTCATCTTCCCAGTATCAAATTTGAGACACTACCTTTAACTCTCACAGTATCTGGTAACCACAGTGAGACTATTTCTTTTTTGATTTTCCGTTCACCGTTTACACCTGTTGTTTTGGGTCATCCCTGGCTAGTATGTCATAATCCTTCTATTAATTGGTCTAGTAATTCTATCCTATCCTGGAACGTTTCTTGTCATGTGAAGTGTTTAATGTCTGCCATCCCTCCCGTTTCTTCTGTCCCTACTTCTCAGGAGGAACCTGGCGATTTGACAGGAGTGCCGGAGGAATATCATGATCTGCGCACGGTCTTCAGTCGGTCCCGAGCCAACTCCCTTCCTCCTCACCGGTCGTATGATTGTAGTATTGATCTCCTTCCGGGGACCACTCCTCCTCGAGGTAGACTATACTCTCTGTCGGCTCCCGAACGTAAGGCTCTCGAGGATTATTTGTCTGTGTCTCTTGACGCCGGTACCATAGTGCCTTCTTCTTCTCCGGCCGGGGCGGGGTTCTTTTTGTTAAGAAGAAGGACGGTACTCTGCGCCCCTGCGTGGATTATCGAGGGCTGAATGACATAACGGTTAAGAATCGTTATCCGCTTCCCCTTATGTCATCAGTCTTCGAGATTCTGCAGGGAGCCAGGTGCTTTACTAAGTTGGACCTTCGTAACGCTTACCATCTCGTGCGCATCAGAGAGGGGGACGAGTGGAAAACGGCGTTTAACACTCCGTTAGGGCATTTTGAGTACCGGGTTCTGCCGTTCGGTCTCGCCAATGCGCCAGCTGTTTTTCAGGCATTAGTTAATGATGTTCTGAGAGACATGCTGAACATCTTTGTTTTTGTCTATCTTGACGATATCCTGATTTTTTCTCCGTCACTCGAGATTCATGTTCAGCACGTTCGACGTGTTCTACAGCGCCTTTTAGAGAATTGTCTCTACGTAAAGGCTGAGAAGTGCTCTTTTCATGTCTCCTCCGTTACTTTTCTCGGTTCCGTTATTTCCGCTGAAGGCATTCAGATGGATTCCGCTAAGGTCCAAGCTGTCAGTGATTGGCCCGTTCCAAGGTCACGTGTCGAGTTGCAGCGCTTTTTAGGTTTCGCTAATTTCTATCGGCGTTTCATTCGTAATTTCGGTCAAGTTGCTGTCCCTCTCACAGCTCTTACTTCTGTCAAGACGTGTTTTAAGTGGTCCGGTTCCGCCCAGGGAGCTTTTGATCTTCTAAAAGAACGTTTTACGTCCGCTCCTATCCTCGTTACTCCTGACGTCACTAGACAATTCATTGTCGAGGTTGACGCTTCAGAGGTAGGCGTGGGAGCCATTCTATCCCAGCGCTTCCAGTCTGACGATAAGGTTCATCCTTGCGCTTATTTTTCTCATCGCCTGTCGCCATCTGAGCGCAACTATGATGTGGGTAACCGTGAACTGCTCGCCATCCGCTTAGCCCTAGGCGAATGGCGACAGTGGTTGGAGGGGGCGACCGTTCCTTTTGTCGTTTGGACAGACCATAAGAACCTTGAGTACATCCGTTCTGCCAAACGACTTAATGCCCGTCAAGCTCGTTGGGCGTTGTTTTTCGCTCGTTTCGAGTTTGTGATTTCTTACCGTCCGGGTAGCAAGAACACCAAGCCTGATGCCTTATCCCGTCTGTTTAGTTCTTCTGTGGCTTCTACTGATCCCGAGGGGATTCTTCCTTATGGGCGTGTTGTCGGGTTAACAGTCTGGGGAATTGAAGGACAGGTTAAGCAAGCACTCACGCACACTGCGTCGCCGCGCGCTTGTCCTAGTAACCTCCTTTTCGTTCCTGTTTCCACTCGTCTGGCTGTTCTTCAGTGGGCTCACTCTGCCAAGTTAGCTGGTCATCCCGGTGTTCGAGGCACTCTTGCGTCTATTCGCCAGCGCTTTTGGTGGCCGACTCAGGAGCGTGACACGCGCCGTTTCGTGGCTGCTTGTTCGGACTGCGCGCAGACTAAGTCGGGTAACTCTCCTCCTGCCGGTCGTCTCAGACCGCTCCCCATTCCTTCTCGACCATGGTCTCACATCGCCTTAGACTTCATTACCGGTCTGCCTTTGTCTGCGGGGAAGACTGTGAGAGCCGCCAATAAACGCAGGATTAAGAGTCCAAGGTATTGTTGCGGCCAGAGAGTGTGGCTTTCCACTCGCAACCTTCCTCTTACGACAGCTTCTCGTAAGTTGACTCCGCGGTTCATTGGTCCGTTCCGTGTCTCCCAGGTCGTCAATCCTGTCGCTGTGCGACTGCTTCTTCCGCGACATCTTCGTCGCGTCCATCCTGTCTTCCATGTCTCCTGTGTTAAGCCCTTTCTTCGCACCCCCGTTCGTCTTCCCTCCCCCTCCCGTCCTTGTCGAGCGCACCTATTTACAAGGTACATAAGATCATGGACATGCGTCCTCGGGGACGGGGTCACCAATACTTAGTGGATTGGGAGGGTTACGGTCCTGAGGAGAGGAGTTGGGTTCCGTCTCGGGACGTGCTGGACCGTTCACTCATCGATGATTTCCTCCGTTGCCGCCAGGATTCCTCCTCGAGTGCGCCAGGAGGCGCTCGGTGAGTGGGGGGTACTGTCATGTTTGTCATTTATTATCATGTCTTGTCCCTGTGCTCCCCATTCTGTTCGTTTCCCTCTGCTGGTCTTATTGGGTTCTTTCCCTCTTTCTATCCCTCTCTCTCCCCTCCCCTCTCACTCTCTCGCTCTCTCTTCTCTCTATCGTTCCGTTCCTGCTCCCAGCTGTTCCTATTCCCCTAATCATCATTTAGTCTTCCCACACCTGTTCCCGATCCTTTCCCCTGATTAGAGTCCCTATTTATTCCTTTGTGTTCCGTTCCTGTCCCGTCGGTTCCTTGTTTTGTATTCACCATGCTGTGATTGCGTTTCGCCCTGTCCTGTCGTGTTTTTGCTGTGATTGTGTATCGCCCTGTCCTGTCGTGTTTTTTGCCTTCATCAGATGCTGCGTGTGAGCAGGTGTCTCTGTCAACTACGGCCTGCGCCTACCCGAAGCGACCTGCAGTCTGTGGCCGCTTCTCCAGTTATTCCCCTCTACAGACTAGAGGATTTCTGTTATTCCCTGTTTGGACTTAAATAAACTCTGTTTCTGTTAAGTCGCTTTTGGGTCCTCTTTCACCTGCATGACAGGACCATCCTCCTCAGTGAATTTAATACAAATAACATTTTTAAAACATTTAAAAAGTTACTTTTTAGATACAACTATGCAAAATATATTCCCATGTCAACAAATAGTTGATTAAAACACTCTGTTTTGCAATGAAGGTCTACAGTAACCTCAACAGCAATCTGTAGGATAGCACCATGGTGTAGCCGAAGGAGAGCTTGCTTCCTGCCTTCTCTGGGTACATTGACTTCAATACACTCCCTTCCATAGACACTAATTATGACAACTTCCAGAGGAAGCCTTTCAGAGCTCTTGCAGAATGAACTGACATGTTGTCCACCCAATCAAAGGATCACAGAATGAATCTAATACTGAAAGCATAGCATCCAAGGAATACACCATGGATGCTATGAAAGTGAACTGTGTTTACGCATTATCAGGGGTGTACTCATTACACCGATTCTGTTGGAAAAAGTTTTTTAAACGGAAGCAAAAAAAAAAAACTGAATTTGTCCAATAGAAACTCTCGTTTGCATCTGTTGGACTAACGATTACACCGTAGATAAGCTCTCTTGACCTGTGCGCACTGATGTTGTAAAAATAATATATACAAATTGTCCTCCCTCATCATAAACGGCACTGACCGCCACTGGGAGCAATACCATGCTGACCCGAGTCAACAAATGATGGTTGTGTCCACAGAAATAGTGAAATGTTAACGTTCCATTGTTTCAAACCCCACAATCCAACTGTTTGTTGTAAGTCATTCCCCCCCTCTTGGAACTGCTGAAAGTATTGCATGCTAAGTTTAAGCCCAAATCATCCATATCATGTTGCAGTCCAGGCCCATATAAATCTACTGCAGTAGTTCATTCCAGCCCTGCAGTGGACGATGTGATTTATCTAAATCACATCTCCAGCACTGAGGTAGCTACAGAGGAGACACCGTCACATTGTAATTCATCTCTAGTGTCGCTCACCGCAGAGGCCCAGCGCAGGGTGATGACACACACAGACAGGCACACACAAACACACACACACTAGCCCATACATGCACCACACACACCCGCACCACACACACACACACACACACACACACACACACACACACACACACACACACACACACACACACACACACACACACACACACACACACACACACACACACACACACACACACACACACACACACACACACACACACACACACACACACACACACACACACACACACATTATTATCCACACCTCATTATACAACTGATATCTCATATTGAGCACACTTTTAAATCCAGACAGCCTATATAAAACCACCGTCAACTGAACAGCCGGGGGATAACATTCACTGTTCAATTACCCAAAGTGTTTCAGACAGAACACTAAGTGGACTAATTAGAACAAGTATACAACTGTATAGGCTAGGCTAGCAACTCATTGGTCTAGTCCTAACAGCCAGGGTAGGACTGGAGGAGCCTCCTGCTCTGCAGGGCGACTGAGAACCCCACAACCTCCCTGATCTCACACCAACCGGGCGCCAGGCCCAGATACGCTCCACAGCCTGGCATTGTATGTTTGAAGCTCCCGTCGCATCTGAAGCCCAGGCCTCTGCAGAGTAATGATGAAACCATTCCACGGGAGGGCCTTTAACATTTGAATATTGTATTACTTATTTAGGGTGCTGCTCTCTCTACATTGTATCATTTTAAGTAAAGGCCTTACTCTTCTTTGTGGACGAGGTTTTTGTTTAAGTTAAGCATTTCTCGTTTTTTGCATGACTGCTGGCTAAAGAAATCAATATTTATGTGATTCATATTTAAAAGTCAGTTAAATCTATTCAGGTCTATGATCTTGTGAAGGGAGTGATGCCTGATGTAGGTGCTTGCTATTGTTATGATTTTCGAACATCTCAGGTCCTATGCAAATAGCTTACTGTAACCCCGGCAACCCTGGGGTATTCTATGACAAGTTCTTGTCAGTTCATGCAGATGAAGGTGTTAATAGTTCATGGTGGTGCGAGGGTTAATGACGTTGAGGCATTTTAACTATCAATCAGATTGTTATCTCCTTCAAATCCAACAATAGGTCTTGCTTCACTCGTGACGCAATCACACTGTATTGCTGCAATAGAATACGACCGTTGGCTTCTCTCTCGAGTCACAATGTTACATAGACTACATGACCAAAAGTATGTGGACACCTGCTCGTCGAACATCTCATTCCAAAATCATGGGCATTAATATGGAGTTGGTCCCACACTTGCTGCTATAACAGCCTCCACTCTTCTGGGAAGGATTTCCACTCGATGTTGGAACATTGCTGCGGGGACTTGCTTCCTTTCAGCCACGAGCATTAGTGCACTGATTTTGGGTGATTAGGTCTGGCAGGCAGTCGGCCTTCCAATTCATCCCAAAGGTGTTCGATGGAGTTGAGGTCAAGATTCTGTGCAGGCCAGTCAAGTTCTTCCACACCGATCTCGACAAACCTTTTCTGTATGGACCTTGCTTTGTGCAAGGGAAATGTTATGCTGAAACAGGAAAGGTCCTTCCCCAAACTGTTTCCACAAAGTTGGAAGAACAGAATCACCTGGAATGTCATTGTATGCTGTAGCGTTTAGATTTCCGTTCGCTTGAACTAAGGGGCTTAGCCCGAACCATGAAAAACGCCCAACCATTATTTATCCTCCACCAAACTTTACAGCGGGCACTATGCATTGGTGCAGGTTCTCCTGGCATCCACCAAACCCAGATCCGTCTGTCGGACTGCCAGATGGTGAAGTGTGATTCATCACTCCAGAGAAGGCGTCTCCACTGCTCCAAAGTCCAATGGCAGCAATCTTTACATCATTAAAGCCAATGCTTGGCATTGCGCCTGGTGAGCTTAGGCTTGTGTGTGGCTGCTCGGCCATGAAAATCCATTTCATGAAGCTCCCAACGAACAGTTCTTGTGTTGACGTTGCTTCCAGAGGCAATTTGGGACTCGGTAGTGTGTGTTACAACTGAGGACAGACGATTTTTACGCCCTATTCACTTCAGCACTCGGCAGTCTCGTTCTGTGAGCTTGTGTGGCCTACCACTTCGCGGCTGAGCCGTTGTTGCCCCACTTCACAATAACAGCACTTACATTTGACCGGGGCAGATCTAGTAGGGCAGAAATTTGACCTCTTGACTTGTTGGAAAGGTGGCATCCTCTGACGGTGCCACGTTGAAAGTCATTGAGCTCTTCAGTAAGGCCATTCTATTACCAATGTTTGTCTATGGAGATTGCATGGCTCTGTGCTTGATTGTATACACCTGTCAGCAACGGTATGGCTGTAATAGCCGAATCTGTGAGGACAGATGCTGGGAGACGAGAAACAAGTACAGGGAGTGAATATTTAATAAATAACGTACATGAAACAAAACAACATGAATGCAGACACGGGGAAGAAACTGAGGAAGTGACAGATCTAGGGGAGGCAATCAAAGATGTGATGGAGTCCAGGTGAGTCCAAAGAAGTGCTGATGCGCGTAACGATGGTGACAGGTGTGCGTAATTGTCACGTTCTGACCATAGAGAGCTGTTTATTCTCTATGTTGGTTGGGTCGGGGTGTGATTTAGGGTGGGTTATCAAGGGGAATTGTGTATCCATGTTGGCCTGATATGGTTCCCAATCAGAGGCAGCTGTTTATCGTTGTCTCTGATTGGGGATCATATTTAGGTAGCCATTTTTCCATTGTGCTTTGTGGGATCTTGTCTATGTATAGTTGCCTGTTGAGCATATTATTAGCGGCATGTTTCGGTTGTTCGTGTTGTTTTGTTCTGTAAGTTTTCTATACAATAATAAAGGATGGAAACATACCACGCTGCATCTTGGTCCACTCCTTATAACGATCGTGACAGTACTGATGGGCAGCCTGGCACCTTTGAGCACCAGAGCAGGAGAGCGGGAGCAGGCGTGACAGAATCCATTAATTTGAAGGGGTGTCCACATACTTTGGTGATTCCTTTTGGCTCTCTGGACCTAGTAGACTCCTTCCCATGGTACAGGTAGACTCAGGGAGATGAAAAGGTCTGTGGCTAGAGCGACTGACTGAGCTATAGGCAGATAATATCATTTACATTTTTACATTTAAGTCATTTAGCAGACGCTCTTATCCAGAGCGACTTACAAATTGGTGCATTCACCTTATGACATCCAGTGGAACAACCACTTTACAATAGTGCATCTAAATATTTTAAGGGGGGGGTGAGAAGGATTACTTTATCCTATCCTAGGTATTCCTTAAAGAGGTGGGGTTTCAGGTGTCTCCGGAAGGTGGTGATTGACTCCGCTGTCCTGGCGTCGTGAGGGAGTTTGTTCCACCATTGGGGAGCCAGAGCAGCGAACAGTTTTGACTGAGCTGAGCGGGAACTGTACTTCCTCAGTGGTAGGGAGGCGAGCAGGCCAGAGGTGGATGAACGCAGTGCCCTTATTTGGGTGTAGGGCCTGATCAGAGCCTGGAGGTACTGAGGTGCCGTTCCCCTCACAGCTCCGTAGGCAAGCACCATGGTCTTGTAGCGGATGCGAGCTTCAACTGGAAGCCAGTGGAGAGAGCGGAGAAGCGGGGTGACGTGAGAGAACTTGGGAAGGTTGAACACTAGACGGGCTGCGGCGTTCTGGATGAGTTGTAGGGGTTTAATGGCACAGGCAGGGAGCCCAGCCAACAGCGAGTTGCAGTAATCCAGACGGGAGATGACAAGTGCCTGGATTAGGACCTGCGCCGCTTCCTGTGTGAGGCAGGGTCGTACTCTGCGGATGTTGTAGAGCATGAACCTACAGGAACGGGCCACCGCCTTGATATTAGTTGAGAACGACAGTTTGTTGTCCAGGATCACGCCAAGGTTCTTAGCGCTCTGGGAGGAGGACACAATGGAGTTGTCAACCGTGATGGCGAGATCATGGAACGGGCAGTCCTTCCCGGGAGGAAGAGCAGCTCCGTCTTGCCGAAGTTCAGCTTGAGGTGGTGATCCGTCATCCACACTGATATGTCTGCCAGACATGCAGAGATGCGATTCGCCACCTGGTCATCAGAAGGGGGAAAGGAGAAGATTAATTGTGTGTCGTCTGCATAGCAATGATAGGAGAGACCATGTGAGGTTATGACAGAGCCAAGTGACTTGGTGTATAGCGAGAATAGGAGAGGGCCTAGAACAGAGCCCTGGGGGACACCAGTGGTGAGAGCGCGTGGTGAGGAGACAGATTCTCGCCACGCCACCTGGTAGGAGCGACCTGTCAGGTAGGACGCAATCCAAGCGTGGGCCGCGCCGGAGATGCCCAATATCAAGTTGAAGTTTTAAGTTGCCCAGTAATCTAAAGGCTTTCTGTGTATGGAATATCTGTTTCTTCTCAGGCCAACGACAGAGCCCTTTTATGGTCATCCGTTAGCTAAGTCCCATGGCAGAAAGCTGGCTTTGAGACAAGCCTTGGTCGTCTGGGGGGCATTTACTGGAAACGGAGTGGACTCACTTTGGGTCAAGCACAGACCAACCAGCCCCTAGAGACAGACAGTACTGGGGATAACTGAGAGATTGAGGTCAATATGGGTCTGTATTCAAAAAGCGTCTCAGAGAAAGAGTACAAACAGACAAAGATTCCAGCTTCAGACACTAAACTGTACACTCATTTCTCATAGGGTAACTAGAGAAACTCTAGAAACTCAACCTGCTTTAAGTCTTCCGTCTGAGTATATCTATATTTGAATGGAGGTAGTATGTACTAGTTTCTGGTGTGCTGAAGGAAAATGAGTCTGGTATCTCCTGCATATTGTGTAGTCTGGCTTTCCAGACTCATAGTTCCAACCCCAGAGGTTCAGACATACAGTGGCTGTGGGAAGAGACTACCTGGACGTGTGCTACTGTATCCTCTGATCTTCAGCCTGTCAGAGGATCTATCTGTACAGCTAGCAGCAACCAGGCAGGAGACACACCTCGCATTGACATGCCATGAGTTCCTCACTTTCTCCTCTCCGGGTCAGGTTAGAACTCATATCAGTCACACGGTGTCTGATATATCTTCAATATCATCCCTATCTGGGATTAAAGGAACAATAACAGTTGAAATGCTGAAACCAGCTACAGTGCCAGAGCCAGACCAATGTCTTTTAATGTTGAGGGTTGAACCTTTTGTCTATCTGTCTGCCTGCCTGCCTGATGTTACAGTATATTTGTCTGTGGATGAGGTAACTTAGGGTGAATTAGTGTGACATCAGGTAATGCCGTAGGGCTGTAATATCATTACATTGCATGGTTGCGTTACACACACACACACACACACACACACACACACACACACACACACACACACACACACACACACACACACACACACACACACACACACACACACACACACACACACACACACAGTCTGCTCCATGACCCCATCTCACAGGAAACCACTGTTGCAACATATTTCCAGATCAAAGCCCTGATAGGATGAGGAATGACCTGCGTCCCAAATGGCACCCTAATCACAATACAGTGCACTACTTTTGACCAGGGCCCTATAGTGCACTAGGGGATAGGGTGCCATCTGGGATGCAGGCCATGATATTAGACGTGATCTCATTCTCATTCCAGTCTATAGACACAGAGCAAGGAGAAAGAGCGTATCAGATTCACCTTAGATTCATTATTCAGGCTTAGACCTGGCTGGCTGATACACTTATACAAACGTCTCAGGTGTGTGTGTGAACGAGTGCTCTGACTGCATCGCGCAGCGCGGTCTGCACCGCTCTGTAGTATCAGATGGGGAAATGGTTAGGCCTTAGGCTATGTCATGTAAGGACTTAGGTCAGGTGAGATACAGCAGAGGGTCCCGTTGTTTTACTTTCAATTGCAACTGTTTTTATTTCCATTGTAACTTAAAGAAAAGCACAGGAACTTGAGATACAAGAAACTGTTCAATAGTTTCCGTCTAAATACGTCATGAACCACAGTGTACGTGAACTAAGATAATAACACTCTCTCTCTCTCTCTCTCTCTCTCTCTCTCTCCCTCCCTCTCCCTCTCCCTCTCCCTCTCCCTCTCCCTCTTCCTCTCCAGTCCTGGACTAGGTGGCAGCCCGGTCATGTCAGACATCTCTCTGATCCGTCTGTCCCCCCACGCAGCCGGAACGGGGGAGTCCCCCTTCAGCCCCGCTCACCCCTACTTCAACCCTCACATGGAGCACTACCTCCGCTCCATTCACAGCAGCCCAACCCTGTCCATGATCTCTGCGGCCCGCGGACTCAGCCCTGCAGACTGTGAGTTCAACTGCATGCCTAGATTGTGCAACATACAGGTGGGCATACAGATTAGGTTAGACAGAGACGGTGCTACATCGTTGCATAAATTAGTCTTATATGCGACATATTGCTCTTTGTGAAGCTCTGACCTCCTTCTTCTCACCACGTGATCAATATAACACGGGGGTTATTGGAAAGCCATGGAAATTGATCAAACAAAACAGTCCCAATGGAACTCCCCCCAACTTTCCCCCTTTACCTCAGAGCTGAATTACAATAACGGGTGGAGGCGAGGAGCCAGAATAGGAAATAAATCACCTTTTACAGTCTGTCAACAGTAATGTGGTCCTGCTTCTAAAGTTAAATAAGCAGTGCAGGGTTGGAGATCTCGCAGTGATAAAGCCATGGGAAAGAGGGAGCAAATGAAGGAGGCTATTTTCGGTTGAGGGAACGCAAATAGGTGGTTTGGAGAGAGAGGAGAGACGGCCTTGGATTTCAGTGAGAGACGGCGGACATTTAGTTTGACGTTTGATGTTCCTATGTGAGCCTTTTCAAAAACAACTGTTATATCTTCTAGAATAGGGCAACCGTGTTTCAGTCTGGATTTTGTTCCGATAGTTTTCAATTAAAACTGATTTAATATAGAACACTACCCATAGAAATGAAATGGGTTCAGGAAAATCTCTTCTTAGTTGCTGGCCAACGCATATAACAGGGGTATAACAGGGGTAGAACAGGCAGAGTTTCTGCTGCTCTTTTCTTATTGCCGTTCCTGCGCTACATCCCATTAGCATGACATTAGCATTGACAGGCCTCAGGATTCCTTTGGGCCCAGTCTGCTGTGTTCTATTCGTCATTCACATTCTCTTTCTATGGACTTTCTGTTCATTTGATTGGAGAGAAAAAAGAACAGTTGCACGGCAGGGACGGCTCAGCTCTGCTCGGGCCTTCATCGGACTGCTTCAAAAGATATGTTCCTCATTGTGCTGATCCAAAGTGACTCCCTCCATTTAAGTGGTTATGTGATCCAGGAGAGAGAGAGAGAGAGAGAGAGAGAGAGAGAGAGAGAGAGAGAGAGAGAGAGAGAGAGAAGGAGAAAATAACGGTCTGGTTCTGCTATATGAAGTCAGTACAAGCACATGTCTGTTTTCTTTTAGCGCAGCACGGCCTAATTGTCTCTGAAAGATCACTTACAGTGAGAGAGGTGACACATTAGGGGGAGAGAGAGAGGGGAGCGAGAGGGAGAGAAAAAGAGTCCTGGTCTCTTCCTCCCCTGGACCATGACCCAAACTATAAACAGAGCAGATATTTCCTTCTAAATTCCTGGAGAAACAGATGGACTTTGGAAGCCTCTGGGACAGAGTGCTGCTATTCAACAGCAGCTATAGGCCATATCCCGCTCTTATTGCCCCTGACACTTTTAAAAGGGCTTTACTGGGTGTAGTTGTTAACAGACTAACACCATTGTCACTGTACGATTCAGGGTGCTCCTTCAGGGCGTGTGTGTGTGTGTGTGTGTGTGTGTGTGTGTGTGTGTGTGTGTGTGTGTGTGTGTGTGTGTGTGTGTGTGTGTGTGTGTGTGTGTGTGTGTGTGTGTGTGTGTGTGTGTGTGTGTGTGTGTGTGTGTGTGTGTGTGTGTGTGTGTGTGTGTGTGTGTTCAAAGAGAGAAACCCCAACACTACTTTGTTTCTGAGTTGGAGGAAATGTGCAGGAATATTGAGTGGGGCCCTCCCTCTCTCTCTCTCTCTCGCTGTCTCTCTCGCTCTCTCTCATTCTCACTCGCTGTCTCTCTCGCTCTCTCTCACTCTCTCTCTCGCTGTCTCTCTCACTCTCTCTCATTCTCTCTCTCGCTCTCTCACTCTCTCTCTCTCTCGCTCTCTCTCTCCTTAATCTGCAGGACTTCTGACACGCCTCACTGCACATCACTAACCTCACTGCCCAGCCAGCCTAGCCCTCCCATTCCCTCCCGTTCCTCTTGTCCTGCATCAATGACTGCATTCCAAATGGCACAATATGCTCTATATAGTGCACTACTTTTGATCAGAGCCCAGGTCAAAAGTAGTGCACTATATAGGGAATTGGGTGCCATTTGGGATGTAGATAATGTCTCCTTAGGACAGGGCCACGATGTCGCCAATCCTAACCCTAACCCTTTTCAAACTGCTCTGGCAGCATGTGGTGAGACCAAGTAGACCAACCGGGGCTGGAATCTGGAATGTCTTTCTCCCCCCTCACTCATTATCTCTCTCTCTTCATCTCATTCATTCCCCCTAAACCTTCCTTCCTCTCCCTGCAATGTTCTTGTCTTGTCATTCTCTCCCTGGTCTCCTCCTTCCTCCCCTCACTCACTCTCCCTTGTCTCCTCCTTCCTCCCCTCACTCATTCTCTCCTTCGTCTCCTCCTTCCTCCCTTCACTCACTCTCTCACCCTCCTCTCCTCCTTCCTCTCCTTTAATGTCGGTCTTCCCTCCCTCATTCTCCTCCTTCCTCTCCCCCTGCAGTGGCGCATGAACACTTGAAAGAGCGGGGTCTGTTTGGGTTGCCCCCTCCCCCTCCTGGAGCCAGCCCTGCTGAGTACTACCACCTGATGGCCAGCCACCGTAACCCCTACGGAGAGCTGCTGATGCAGGGGGGTGGGGCGGCAGCTGCACACCTGCCAGACTACATCACCCCCATGGATGGTGAGTTAGACTGGGACCACAGAGGCCCACTCCTCTTTACCGTATATCTGTTGTATCTACAACAGGTTGATACTGTCTGTGTGGGAAGGGCTGGAATGCATGGGAACAAAAGGGGAAACATTTTTACGAGTATTTTTTCACTCAATTCCTGGTGATTTACAGTGGGGAGTTCTCAGACTTCGCCAGTTCCCAGACTTCCACCCGTGGAAGTGTGTGGGTATGAATTGTAACATTCATTTTAGGGGAACAATTTTCTTTGTGTCCCCTGCCCCTTCCTCTGTTGGTGCCAGTGTGTACTCTAAGACTATGATATGGTGGCATTTGTATCGGAAGGTATTTAACTTTTAAAAGCAACCCTGAGATTGCAACGACCTCACCTTAGGAGAATGATGAAACTCCAGATCAATGGAACTGTAGGCAGCAGAACATTAAAAAAAAGGCTTTTATACATTTTTCATTACAAACAACTTCAAAGGGCGGGCCAGAAGCCCTCAGGTACTGTAACCACAGTATAGCTTCAGTAAGTATTTTCCCTCTCTCAAGTCTGTGCCAGGACATTCCATAAACTACAGACCTGATTGTACCGAGACGACATTTACTGGAGGAGGTTGCTCATTCAGAGGGGAGGAGGGGGACAGGGGGAGGAGGGGTGAGGCAGAGGGCGCCTGGGTCAGAAATATGTTTTAATGTAATGAATGCCTACTTTCATCCTCAACTACCTCTGTCACCTTAAAAGGGTAGGTGTGTCTAGGGGGAGACGGACTATTATACACAGGAATAGTGTTACCGTGCAGTGGCGTTACCCATTAGGCTATAGTGTGGTGTGAGGGAACACGACAATAAAAACCACCCGATACAGAAGTGTGGATATCAAACGAGTTGACTGTGTCTATATAACAGATGGGTTCAGATTAGCACAGCCACTGATATTCACTTGCCTTTTACTGTATCGCTGCGTGACATTTACAGGAATCCCGAAAGACGTTAAGGCAATAGGAGATGCTGTCAGCCCTGATCCGTCACCATATGAGGCTCACTGCTAACGGTGTTGCTATGGTAGCTACTACTACTACTGCGTCCTCGTCCGATAAAACACACAACTCACCCCATAGATGTCGCCTCAAGCAGCTCACACTTCGCTCCAAACACACAAGAGAAAGAGAGATCGAGCCCCTGCCCCAGGTGAAGGGTAGGGTTTGATTTGACACACAGACAGTGAGTTTTGCTACCTGTCCTGTACAAGTGAAATTATTGCTCTGAGGCTAGTCGGTCTACCTGGGTGTACTGTGAGAGAGTAAACATTGTCCTCCAGTCTCTGAGTTGTACAGCATCCAGCAGGCCCGGGGTTCTGAATGAGCTGTTGTGCTGCATTGTGTCTGGGCCAAGCTTCTGCTTGCTCAGGCCAACCAGGGGCACGCAGCCAAAGGCCTCAGCTTGCTGTGCGTATAAAAACTGTCATAACTTAATTCCCAAACAGTGAAATACACTGAGCAGGCCTCTCTGTAGCCCAGCTCCCAAGACAAATGCTGTGTACTGTATGATGCATTTGGCTTGTTAGTAGTGTAATATCTATGCTACACAGAGACACAATGGACCTTAACTACCAGGAGAAAAAAAAGTTTAAGTAAGACCACAGACACTTTGGCTCACACAGCTTCTCCAGGAGGCCTGGCCAGAGCAGGCCGTGAGTGTGAGAGCCAGCCTTATTTAGTGACATGGCCACTCAGGCCTCAAGGCCAGCTCAGCCTCTGGAGGAGGAGGGGTCCACTTCACACACACACACACACACACACAACCTAGCAGTCGGTCGTCCACACACACAACTTAGCAGTCGGTTGTCCACACACACAGCCTAGCAGTCGGTCGGTCGCTGCCTGGTGCCTGGCTTGCTGACATAAATCACAGGGGAAAAGGGAGGCGAGGTGCTGCGAGGGGAGGGGGACGAGGAGAGGGGACGAGGAGAGGTGTGGTGAGCGCCAGGCCCGGCTTTCCATTACCTCATTTATCAGGGGAAGTGGCACATTAATAAACACATCTCCCCCGAGGTGAGCCGCTAACACAGATAAATAAGGCTGCCATTTCTGAATGGCTTGTCCCAGTCACTGAAACTATAGAGCCAGTAATGCAATGTAAATACTAAGGGCTAAATTCACCTCAGCTTTTTTTTAGATGAACCTGAGTTATTAACTAGTTAACTACCGCTAAATTACAACACGTCTTCTCCAACGCAAACCCCCTCCCCCGATCGTGTGCTCAATGTCTTTAACAGCTCATGTGAGAAATGTATTTATACTACGTTTGACAGCAGAAATATCCCCTGAGAGACAGTGGTGGAGTCCCTTTCAGGGCTGAGATCCATTTTAATTTAAAAGTGATTTATTTTTATTTTTGTGTAAATGGAAAACTTTAAAAATAAATATCTTCTACTCATCTGTTTATTGAGAAGTAATTGAAAATAGATGCATTTAAAAAAATATATTGTTGTTATTCAAGTTGACTTCCTGAACTGACTGCCTTCAATTCGAATTGACCCCAGCCCTGGTCATTATGTCCCAGGACATTTCCGAAAGTCCCAAAACACTCAAACTGAGCACGTGTGTGTTACTGTATTGGAGATAAAATGTAGAAATTACAGTTAGCCATTATAGCTTCTGCTAAGAATAATGGCTCAGCATGTTATTCTCTGTGGTGGTACAGTAGCCTGAGTTTAATCAGCCGAGGCACTGTTTGTGTAGAGCTGCTGGTGCAGTGCCTGGTGTTGGCACACATGTTATTGAGCCATTATGGACGTCCGGTTGCAGTGTCTTTGGTTATTATCCCACAGGTCCTAATGACACTGTTGCTCTGGACCGGCTCCACTAACACCACTGCTAATGTCTAGCACCTGTTGAGCCCTGAACAACTGGCTGACTGGCTCCCCTGCTGACATCACTGGCTCCCCTAGAGCAACGGACTCCAGAAGCACACCGGTTACATATGATAGGAAATTAGATGATAACCAGCTTTATGAATTTCACCTGTGATTTGGTGTTTTCATTATTTATTACTTTTTTTTACAAAATGCCATTACCGATACAGTTTAAGGCTTTTATTCTTAAAATATGTTTAAACAGCTGGTTACAGTAACTGCTGTACCTGGCTAGTAGCAAATTAAACACAGTGGCACATTTTCATGAAGTAATTATTGGATAGTTATTATGTAATTATCATCCTACCGTGTCATTTTTCAAAGTATGACCAGGTAGCTTAGAGACGTATACAAATCAACTGTGACAAAATGCACATTATAAACCATGAACATAAGAGCGATCAAAAGCACTTTGCATGCATTTCAGTTGAAATCAATTCTCTAAATTGGCCTCATTTACCAAAGGGAAGTACAGAATGTTATTTTCGATCACAGTGAGATTTTTATCTGTTTTAATTCAAGTACATTATTTAGGCTTAGATGTATTATCCTTTACACTGAATCTTAATGAGGTCACCGTGGCATATGGGTGCATCCCAAATAGCCCCCCTATTCCCTTCACAAGGCCCTGGTCAAAAGTGGTGCACTATGTAGGAAATAGGTTGCCATTTAGGATGCATCGATTTTGAAAGACAACAGAGCTAAGATCTTTTCAAACAGAATAGAAGCCATTTGTTTGGGAGCATTTTGTGTTATTGAAATTTTAGACCGTGTACGCCGAAAATGTGTGTCACTAGGGCACATTAAAGTTGTTTGAGGATTGTTGTTTTAGGTTTTTTATTTTCATCTTTCATCTCCATCCCCGTATCCGTCCTCTGCTTTACTTCCTTCCCCTGCTATAATTCCAGCACCGGATAAGAGATGAGTCTATTTTACTGCAACAATATCTTCTGCCAGGCTCGGTTTCCATCACCTCAGACAAATTGTTTACTGTATTAGCTGGGAATCAATCTTGAGCACTTATTGATAGTGCTGCTCTTTTCCCAGGGGGTTTGGGTGTCGCAGGGAGGCTGCGTTAGCATCCATCACCCAGTCCCAGGCTGGGCTAGAGGCTAGGCTGAGCTGGAGCGCTCCTCTAGGTCTGTCTCTCTCGCTGGGGCTCCAGAAATAGCACAGAGTTGGGCAGGGTAGGATGGGGAAATGACACAATGATAGTGAGGGAAAAAAGATTGACTCGATATAATTATTTCTGCCTGTATGAAATAAACACAAATAATTGCAAACATTCGTAATATCTCACAGTGGTAAAGTGGGTGCCTTCCCTTAGGGAGAGAGAGAGAGACACTGGGCTTTTAAATTGGCTTGGAGTGAGTGATAAGGGGGAGGAGCAGTAAGCAGGCTACAGACATGGTATAAAAGATTAAACTGATAGCCATTATAGATCAAGCATGGTGTGGGATATATATGTATATGTGTGTGTGTGTACAGTACCAATCAAAAGTTTGGACTCAACTACTCATTCCAGGGTTTTTCTTTATTTTTACTATGTTCTACATTGTAGAATAATGGTGAAGACATCAAAACTATGAAATAACACATAAGGAATGTAGGAATCATGTAGTAACCAAAAAAATATATTTTATATTTGAGGTTCTTCAAAGCAGCCACACTTTGCCTTGATGACAGTTTGCACACTCTTGGCATTCTCTCAACCAGCTTCATGAGGTAGTCACCTGGAATGCATTTCAACTAACAGGTGTGCCTTGTTCATTTGTGGAATTTATTTCTTCCTTAATGCGTTTGAGCCAATCAGTTGTGTTGTGACAAGGTAGAGGGGTGGTATACAGAAGATAGCCCTATTTGGTAAAAGTCCATATTATGGCAAGAACAGCTCAAATAAGCAAAGAGAAATGACAGTCCATCATTACTCTAAGACATGAAGGCCAGTCAATACAGAACATTTCAAGAACTTTGAAAGTTTCTTCAAGTGCAGTCGCAAAAACCATCAAGCGCTATGATGAAACTGGCATTTATGAGGACCTCCACAGGAAAGGAAGACCCAGAGTTACATCTGCTGTAGACGATAAGTTCATTAGAGTTACCAGCCTCAGAAATTGCAGCCCAAATAAATGCTTCAGAGTTCAAGTAACAGACACATCTCAACATCAACTGTTCAGAGGAGACTGTGTGAATCAGGCCTTCATGGTCGAATTGCTGCAAAGAAACCACTTCTAAAGGACACCAATAAGAAGAAGAAACTTGCTTGAGCCAAAAAACACGAGCAACGGACATTGACCAGTGGAAATCTGTCCTTTGGTCTGATTTCCACATGTGTAGTTCCCACCGTGAAGCATAGAGGAGGATGTGTGATGGTGTGGGGGTCCTTTGCTGGTGATACTGTTGTGATTTATTTAGAATTCAAGGTACACTTAACCAGCATGGCTACCACAGCATTCTGCAGCGATACACCATCCCATCTGGTTTGCGCTTAGTGGGACTATCATTTGTTTTTCAACAGGACAATGACCAAACACACCTCTAGGCTGTGTAAGGGCTATTTGACCAAGAAGGAAAGTGATGGGAGTACTGCAACAGATAACCTGGCATCCACAATCACCCAACCTCAACCCAATAGAGATGGCTTGGGATGAGTTGGACCGCAGAGTGTAGGAAAAGCAGTCAACAAGTGCTCAGCATATGTGGGAAGTCCTTCAAGACTGTTCAAGACCTTCAAGTCCTTCAAAAATATTCTAGGTGAAGCTTGTTGAGAGAATGCAAAGAGTGTACAAAGCTGTCATCAAGGCAAAGGGTGACTACTTTGAAGAATCTAACATCTAAAATGTATTTTGCTTTGTTTAACACTTTCTTGGTTACTACATGATTCCATATGTGTTATTTCATAGTTTTGATGTCTTTACTATTGTAACGTCGTTCTTCGTTTGTCGAAAGAGAGTCGGACCGAAATGCAGCGTGGTTGTTACTCATGTTCTTTAATGAATGAAATGACGATACATGAAAATAACGTAATATACAAAATAACAAACGGAACGTGAAACCTATTACAGCCTATTTGGTGAACACTACACAGAGACAGGAACAATCACCCACAAAATACAAAGCGAAACCAGGCTACCTAAATACGGTTCCCAATCAGAGACAACGAGAATCACCTGACTCTGATTGAGAACCGCCTCAGGCAGCCAAGCCTATACAACACCACTAATCAGCCGTGATCCCAAATACTACAAACCCCAATACGAAATACAATAACATAAACCCATGTCACACCCTGGCCTGACCAAATATATAACGAAAACACAAAATACAATGAACAAGGCGTGACAGATCCCCCCCCCCTAAGGTGCGGACTCCCAGACGCACCTCAAAACCATAGGGAGGGTCCGGGTGGGCGTCTGTCCATGGTGGCGGTTCTGGCTCGGGACGTGGACCCCACTCCATTAAAGTCATAGTTCCTCCTCTTCGCGTCCTGGGATAATCCACCCTCGCCGCCGACCATGGCCTGATAGTCCTCACCCAGAACCCCACAGAACTGTGGAGCAGCTTGTGACTGAGGGGCATCTCGGGACTGAGGGACAGCTCGGGACTGAGGGGCAGCTCGGGACTGAGGGGCAGCTCGGGACTGAGGGGCAGCTCGGGCCTGAGGGGCAGCTCGGGCCTGAGGGGCAGCTCGGGACCGAGGGGCAGCTCGGGACCGAGGGGCAGCCCGGAACTGAGGGGAAGCCCAGTACTGAGAGAAAGCCCAGTACTGAGAGGAAGCCCAGTACTGAGAGGAAGCCCAGTACTGAGATGAAGCTCATGCAGGTAGTAGGCTCCGGTAGATCCTGGCTGGCTGGCGGATCTGGAAGATTCTGGTTGACTAGCAGATCTGGAAGAGACTGGTTGACTGGCAGATCTGGAAGAGACTGGTTGACTGGCAGATCTGGAAGAGACTGGTTGACTGGCAGATCTGGAAGAGACTGGTTGACTGGCAGATCTGGAAGAGACTGGTTGACTGGCAGATCTGGAAGAGACTGGTTGACTGGCAGATCTGGAAGAATCTGGTTGACTGGCAGATCTAGAAGATCATGGCTGACTGGCGGATCTAGCTGCTCTATGCAGACTGATAGCTCCTTGCAGACTGATAGCTCTGACTGCTCCATGCAGGCTGGCAGCACCTTGCAGACTGGCAGCTCCTTGCAGACTAGCAGCTCCTTGCAGACTGGCAGCTCTGGCTGCTTCATGCAGACTGACAGCTCTGGCTGCTTCATACAGACTGACAGCTCTGACTGCTCCATGCAGGCTGACTGCTCTGACTGCTCCATGCAGGCTGACAGCTCTGACTGCTCCATGCAGGCTGGCAGCACCTTGCAGACTGGCAGCTCCTTGCAGACTAGCAGCTCCTTGCAGACTGGCAGCTCTGGCTGCTTTATGCAGACTGACAGCTCTGGCTGCTTCATACAGACTGACAGCTCTGGCTGCTTCATGCAGACTGATAGCACCTTGCAGACTGATAGCTCCCTGCAGACTGGCAGCTCAGGCTGCTCCATGCAGACTGACAGCTCAGGCTGCTCCGAACAGGCAGGAGGCTCCGGCAGCGCTGTAGAGGAGGAAGGCTCTGATAGCGCTGAACAGGCGGGAGACTCCGACAGCGCAGGAGGGAAGGAAGGCTCTGGCTGTGCTGAACAGGCGGGAGACTCCGACAGCGCAGGAGGGAAGGAAGGCTCTGGCTGTGCTGAACAGGCGAGGCGCACAGAAGGCCTGGTGCGTGGTGCTGGAACTGGTGCTACAGGATAGAGGACACGTACAGGAAGCCTGGTGCGGCGAGCTGCTACCGGAGGACTGGTGTGTGGAGGTGGTTCTGGATAGACCGGACCGTGCAGGCGCACTGGAGCTCTTGAGCACCGAGCCTGCCCAAGCTTACCTGGCTCGATGCCCACTCTAGCCCCGCCAATACGAAGGACTGGTATGTGCCGCACCGGGCTATGCACCAGCACTGGAAACACCGTGCGCTCCATAGCATAACACGGTGCCTGCCCGGTCTCTCTAGCCCACCGGTAAGCACAGGGAGTTTGCGCAGGTCTCTTACCTGGCATAGCCATACTCCCATTAAGCCCCCCCCAATATTGTTTTTGGGCTGCTTTTCGGGCTTCCATCCGCGTCGCCGTAATATACAAAATAACAAACGGAACGTGAAACCTATTACAGCCAATTTTTTTTTTTATATAAAAAATAATTTATTATCTTCAATACCATTCCTTCTTTACAACTCATAATTTACATACATACTCAAATAATGGTATTTTAATTAAATTAATTAAACTAAACATAAACCACAAACAAAACCTCAGGGGAGCATCTTCCCTCCCCGTCACCCTACAAAATACGTTTCCCTATCTCCCCGTCCCCAATCTATCCCCTTACAAATCTAAATGACACCCAGCCCTAAACCCCCCTTCCACCTCTCCCGAGCCGCATGCTGCCCCCACTTCCTCTCCTCCCTCTTCATCCTCCCCCTCAAATCTCATTCCACCCTCCTCACTATCCCTTCCACCCCCCAATCTCTCCCTGTCTTCACCATGTTCTGCCTTGCTTCCCACAGCCCCCGTTTAAAGAGACTCATGAGAAGCCAGAGCAGAAACCTGTCCCTATCCGTCCCTCTTGCTCTCCCTACACCCCTCTCTAACCTGGCCCACGTCAATACAAAATCCCCCTTTACCAAACCTAACAACACCCGTGCCCTAGCCCATACTACTCCGGCAAAGGCACAGACCCAAAAGACATAGCGCACAGTCTCCTCCCTGCCACAAGAGGATCACCAAACTATACCATACCGGCAAGCACTTATGGAGGCTCAATCAATTCAGGTCCTTGAGCCTGTTGTCCAGACCCCGCGCCTGCACTCCCGAGATGCCCACTACAGGCGCCGGACTCCCTGCCTTTCTGACCTCCTCGTACAGGTGCGTGTGATCTAAACCTACTCGGGCAACTTCAACCTCAGGGTGCGCACGCAGCCACTTGGCCGCATGACCAAAGTGCCACGGCAGCTGTTCCGCCCGAGGACCCGTGTTAGACCACACCATTATGCTTCTCGCCTGATACGAGAAGAACACCCGCAGGAGGTAACCGGACGGGTGTATCACTGGCTGAGCAAGCTCCGTTAACAAGAAAGAAAAAAAATTGTGTCCAGCTTGAGGGGGAAATGTGGTACCCCCCTACCTCCCTCCCTGATGGGACAGATCATGTGTGCCCTGGTGACCCACTCGCACCTGCCACTCCACATAAACTGAAACACAAGCCTCACTAGAGGCCTCCTCAGACAAGCCGGCAATGGGTAGATGTATGCCAAATACAAAAGAGACAGCAACACATCCACCTTTAGGACCAGGACTTTGCCCATAAAAGACAAATACCTAGCATTCCACATTGCTAGCTTCCTCTGTACCACTGCGATACGCATGTTCCAGTTTAGCGTCGCTGAGCCGGAGGTCTCAAAATGGACCCGAGAATCCTCAGGGCCCCCTCACAGAGAGATAACCCCCCAGGCACATCCGTTCTACCGCGCCATCTTCCGAAAAACTTGACGGAAGACTTTGCATGGTTCAGAACTGCTCCCGACGCTCGGGTGAAATCCCCAAAGATGGCAAGGGACCTTGTCAGGCACGAGTCCTTGCACAACAGCAAGGAAGTGTCGTCGGCGTACTGCGTCATCTTAACACGCAGCCCACCACTTCCAGGGATCAGCAAGCCTTCCACCCCTGTGTCTGCCCTAATGGCAGCCCCCAGAGGCTCCATGTACAGAACGAAGAGGAGAGCCGAGAGTGGGCACCCCTGCCTGACCCCAGACGAGAGGTCAAAAACGTCACCCAAGTGACTATTTACACTAATTCGGCACCCCGCTCCGACATATAATGTACAAATCCATCCTATAAACTTCTCCCCAAATCCTAATCGACCTAACACTCTGAATAAAAAGGATCTATTCACGCGATCAAAGGCTTTCGCCTGATCTAGCGCTGCTACCATTAAAGGCAGTCCTCTATCTTCAACCCAAGCGATGGAGTCCCTGATTAACTGTAGGTTCCATATAATAGAGCTGCCCTCTACCCCGCACGTCTGATCCTCATGAACGACGTAGGGAAGGGCTGTGCGCAACCGGTCTGCTAAAACCTTTGCAATTAGCTTGTAATCTACACACAGCATGGTCAACGGCCGCCAGTTGCCAAGGTCTGTTACTTCCCCCTTCTTATATAAAAGTGACAGCACACCAACAGCCACTTCGAGGACCACTGGTCCAAGTATACCCCAAAACTTGAGATAAAACTCAGCCGGCAGCCCATCCATCCCAGGCACCTTCCCTTTTCCCATCCTCCTAAGAGCGCTCTCAACCTCTTCTAGTGAGATCTGGGCCTCCATCACTTCTCTAATGTCCTCCGGCAACTGCCTGGACAAGTGTTCTAAAAACACATTTCCCTGCTCTACATCTATTTCCCTTTCCTTAAATAAACATTGGAAATGATCAGTTGTCACCCTGACCATATCCTCTGGTTCTCTAACTATACTACCATTTTCTTCCCTAACACCATGCATTACCTTCCTACTCTGTCTGGCCCTAACCAACTTAAAGAACATAGCAGAACAAGTCTCATTATGTTCTAGAAAGCCACTATGCGCACACTCCAGGAAAGCTCGAGCCTTCCGCTCCTGCAGCTCCCTGAGCTGCGCCTTTAGGGTTGCGGATCTCTCCCAGTCAAACGACCCGCCGAGGTTGCCTGCCTCGTATTCGAGTTCAATTAACCTTTGGATACGATCCACCTCCCTCCTCTCCTCCCTTTTTTCCCTCTTGCAATACCCTATTATAAAAGCCCTAATCCTCACCTTAACTAATTCCCACCACTCGAACACCCCCTCGCACATGGACCGGAGGCCTTCAAGCCTCCAAAAGAAACCATAAAACCCGTCAACAAAAGCCTGCTCCTCCAGCACATCCCGATCTAACTTCCAGTACCCCCTACCAAAGAGGCAGACTGGCGACCCCACATGCAGGAGCACCCCGTCGTGATCCGAAAAGAAAGCAGGCAACAGCCGCCCAGACAACTTACCCAAAGACCTGGGTACAAAAATATAGTCGAGCCTCCGCTCAACCTCCCTGGAGTTGCGCCATGTAGGACCGTCCATTTTCGGAGTAGTGTGCAGACCACCATCTACCAGACCATGGCAAGCCATTAGCCCGGCAATGGCGCCTGCACTGCTATCCCCCCCTCTTCCTAAATCTGTATTAAAATCCCCCCCTATCACTAATTTCCTATTTGTGACACACAGGGGCGTCAGACAGTCCACCATCTTCCTCCTGTCTGCCACCACCTGTGGCCCATACACCACCACTAATCTAAATTTACAATCCCTTATCGTGACATCCACCCCTATAACCCTCCCCTGCAATACCACAAAAGAATCCTCCACTTTTACCTCCCTGTGCCCTAATCCCTACCCCCGATGAGTGCACCCCCCCAATACCCCAAACCGACTCCCCCTTGTCCCACTCCCTCTTAAACCTACTAACATCCCCTCCATCCCTCAGATGAACCTCCTGTAAAAAACAAAAATCAAACCCCACACCCTCCAAATAACTAAAAACCGCCCTCCTCTTAACAACATCCCTTAAACCCCTTACATTTAAACTAACAAAAGTAAAATTAGACCCCATGAAAAAATAAAAACATGTAATACACTCAAATTCTAAACCCAGACAGAAAAAAACAGGAGACTCACCCGATGCTCCCCTGCTCCATATCTACCGGTGAGAACACCATCCGTACTCCCGACATCCCCCTCTCTTCCTCCATCTCACCAACCCAGGATGCAGGAATAGTGTTTGGCTCCGGGGTGCCCTGGGTCTACCCCCACAATCCTCCCCCTCCCCAGTGCTGCAGCTGGTTTGGAAAAAAATTGGGGAGGCTGAGTCCCCAAACAAAGAATCCCCACCTCCTCCTGTACCCAGTCCTGAGTCTTGTTAGGTGTGTCCCCACCCAACAGAAGTTGAGGGCCTGGGGAAACCAGCAGCAACCCAGAGGTTTCTCCCACCCCCATCACTCTCTTGGCCATCCCCTCCCTCTCACTGTCGGCCAATCGCACCCTCCTCTTCATTCTCTTCTTTGGTGATGACGGCAGTGGAGAGATACCACCCTCCCCCCACCAGCTCCTCCACCATACCCCTCATCTCTTCCACCAGGGCACTTTCCCCCCAGTCCACTTGCTCTTCCACCGTCTCCTTCTCCACCACTGCTCCCTCGCTTTCTTCTCTCTCATGCTCCTCCACTCGGTTGCCTTCTTCCGCCGCTTTTCCTGGTTCTCCTACTCCCGTGCCTTCCGTTTCCTTCTCTTTTTCTTGCTCCTCCTCCTTCCTTGTGGCCTTCCCCTCTGGACCTGTACTCTGGTCATGAGGCGTGCTTCCTTCCCCTCCTCTTCTTCCCCCATCCCCCGTTCCTGCTCCCCCCCAGCCGCAGACGCATATGACCTCTGACGGGCCGGGCACCCCCGCCACAGGTGTGCTGACGAGCCACACCCATGGCACGTCTTAGGCTTGTCACAATCCCTCGCCTCGTGTTCCTCAGATCCACAAAATCTGCATTTTCTTGTGCTGCACGAGGCGAATATGTGTCCGTAGGCCATACAGCGCCTGCAAAATGGGGGCTGACGTGCATAAAACAACGTCCCCTGTCAGCCCCTAGGGAGAACATAGCAGGAGGATGGAGGTAGCCACCATGTCCCTTTGGGTCCTCTCTGAGGAGGGCCTGGAAGCCTCTCCTCCCATTCCAAAACCCAAGGGACTCTTTGAGGTGCCTTGCTGAGGAGACGTTATCCATGTATCTCCCCAGAAAAGCCCTCACCTCTTTGTCCTTAACGTAAGGGTTGTAAATGTCTGACAGTTACAACCCTAAAGTTATTCTATGTGTTGTTGTGTATTACACCACCAGCCAGGCTTGTTATTTCATGTGTTTTTGTGTAGTGGCTCATCGTGCCTCTAGTCCTGTGACCTCCCACTGCTCTTGCCCTTCTCAGGATATCATCCCCTGTGTTTCTCCTCTGTATATAGCGCCCCTAAAGTTATTCGTTGTTATTTCATAGTGGCTCATCGGCCTGCTCCCTCCAACGAGTTGCCTTGGAAACAAAACACATCCTTCACCGTCAACTTTAGAATCCCCATCAATATTATCCTTCCAAAAGTTTCTCGTCCTAAAGGCTCCAACTCCTTTTCCTTCCAAGCAAACCGAATCGTGTTGGCCAGCCCAAACCCAGGGACCGACCGTGTTGATGTATTTAGCACCATCTCCGCAAGGAGAATGGCGCTCGTTCTCTTCTCTTCCAAAACAAGGAAAAAAGAAAAACCAAAGTGACCGAGCCTATCTGGTGAAACTACACAGAGACAGGAACAATCACCCACGAAATACAAAGCGAAACCAGGCTACTTAAATACGGTTCCCAATCAGAGACAACGAGAATCACCTGACTCTGATTGAGAACCGCCTCAGGCAGCCAAGCCTATACAACACCCCTAATCAGCCGCGATCCCAAATACTACAAACCCCAATACGAAAATACAATAACATAAACCCATGTCACACCCTGGCCTGACCAAATATATAACGAAAACACAAAATACAATGACCAAGGCGTGACAACTATCATTATACAATGTAGAAAATACTAAAAATAAAGAAAAACCCTTGAAGGAATAGGTGTGTCCAAACTTTTGACTGGTACTGTATATATACTGTATGTAATGCATGTGTTACAGGTCCCAGTTTTGGGACTGGTGGAGCAGATAATCGTTCCTGTAACACAGGATAAATGATGAAACAGGAGAACATGGCTTCTCTTTCAAAGGTTCTCTCAATTATCTTATTCAACATTTTCTAAAGTACAAATCGTCTTTTTCTGTCTT